>NC_142939.1:18404327-18406827 GCF_046866305.1 Octopus bimaculoides | reverse complement strand
CATACATTGTCTTGCACACACACACACGCACACACACACGCACACACACACACACACACACACACGCACACACACACACATTGTCAAATAGTCAGGATGGAGAACATTCTGGCAGTTACCTTTTTAGCATCTCCACGTATATCAGACTATCAAGGTACTCCGACAGATTATATAAACATTCGCAATCAATCAACAGGTCAATATAACTGTTCTGGCATCCATTGCTATATAAATCCATTTCTGTAGCAATGAACCAATTGTAATATATTATGCGGTGTATCATGTAGTAAAGAAACAAGAACAGGCAGCTCAAAATATTGCTTCGCTCGGTTCAATAGTGTGGTCATTTATTCACCAGTGGCATTGCATAATTTTAGCATTGTTGCAAAACCGCTACTTTTCAGGCACATCCATCCATTCATCGGCGAGATATGATCAAACTATGAAGAGAAATACATCTGTAGATAACAATGTATCGAAACCGAGAATATAAGTTATAACAACTCTTCAAAGGAAGAGGGAATTTAAAATTAGATCCAATGAAATAAAGCAATTTGCAAAGGTAAATTGGTAAATACAGATATGACGAACAGGTATGATGTGATAAGCATCTGTGTAGAATGGATTTATTTTCTGTAACTTTTATATTTCATATTATGTTGATCTGTCTAATGCTCCCAATCATTACAGCCTCTTGTCTCGATCAAAAGTTATACTAACACTAGCAAATAACGTTTATTTGTGATTTCGTTAACAGTATACTTGTTGCTGCAACTTTCTGTGTTGTCGCTGTCATTAGGTTTATTATCAATGTGATGGGGGTCGTTTTATTGTATCTACGATACTGTGTTGCTTCAGATGTGACAGCAGAAGCAATATATTCTACCCTACCGCTTTTGATCCTATGGAAGGCATTAGTGTTAACCCCGCTTTTATCTCGAGCCACCCTTGTATTTTTCAACGAATATTTCCACCTAATTACTAAAAATGTTTAGTGATGCGTTTTGACAACACCTATTGGGACTGATATTGCACTGATCCTTGCATAGACTTTACAGGTAATATAATGTTCTCTCACTTAGCTTTGTCCGCGGTTACTATTCTAATGAAAAGCTACTGTCTCTAATCGAAAGGCAACTCCTGTGCTGAAAATGGCCATTTGTGAGTTAAGGTATTCAATAATATATTGGAAACCCCCTGTAAGTGGTTTCTAAAAAATATATTGCCCTCTGGAATGTATCTCGACGTAATAATCGCTTCTTTATGTTTTTCATATAATTATATTTAGAGTAATACTCCTAGCTCCCTGCAGGCATATTTCCCAATTTCATATTTGCTTTTTTAATTTTTTTTTTCCTTTAGCAATCATTTTGAGTTCCAAACTGATGCATGTACGTGCAGGTATATAGTTGCTTGTCTGTATCTCATTTCTGTTCATTACTGACGTTAAATTGGCTGATTCGATTGAAGGTTGCCCCACGGCCGCTGACACCAGTGTTCCCGGAGTTATTGCATGCGTGTAGAATTGCCATTATTTATTTTTCTCGTCATTTCTCATGTAAGAATTGCTGCTTTTATTACTGTTAATATTGGGTTTATTGCTGTTATTTAGTTAATTATTAAGAATACATAAAATATCACCGGTTTATTTCCCTTACTTTCAAGGAATTAATCGGTTACCCGTCTCATGAGAATCATTTCCTAAAGTCATCACCACAGCCTCGTGAAAATAATTGTATCCTGTAAAGTCAAAAGCAAAACTAACAAAATTCCTTCATTGATAGAAGTAACATATGTGACAAGTATTCCCCTCTCACTCTTTTAATCTTACTACTCGCAAGAACAATTAATATAGTGGCAAGGGAACAGTTAATAGCGGGAAGGATTATAAGATGTGTAAAATATAAACGGCCATGCTAGTTCATATATGAATGGTAATAGCTCGAGAAGTACACACACAGCTTTAACAGGGATATCATATATGTCTGCAATATAGTCACAAAATATTGTGATATCTTCTAACTCAATATAATTGCACTTGTACTAATTTTGGAATATACGATGTGTTCAGTTTTGGTTAAACAAATTTTGGTTGCAGAAGAATGTACGCTATCAGAAAATGTCAATAAGACAAAACACAAATCCGGCCTTGAAAACAATTATATATATATATATATATATATATGTGTGTGTGTGTGTGTGTGTGTGTGTGTGTGTGTGTGTGTATTTTATTACTTTTTAATACTTTATAATTACCATTAGATAAACCTAAATTTTGTACCTTTATAAATTCATACTTAGCTTATAAATAAAACAATATGGGTATCTTTACAACTTCATATTAAATTACTTATATATATATAATAATAATAGTAGGGATAAAATGCAAAATTACAGGTAAAAAGTCAATTAAAATCAATTTATTAAAAATTAAAATTAAATTAAGTTTCACAGAATAAAATATATATAAATATATAGTTTTAGGGAAAAGAACCAAGGT
>NC_142939.1:18396827-18399327 GCF_046866305.1 Octopus bimaculoides | reverse complement strand
CAAGTTGTTTATTGTTATACAATGGGTTAGCATACTTACTACATAAGAAAATGAATCCCTAGTTATTGCTGTAAGAGTCTTCATTTTGCATACTAATAACATATTTCATACGCAAGGGGGTTTTCTTACAAATTTCTATTTCAAGAAAATAGGGGAGTGTAGTTAGGCATGACTGTATGATAAAGGTCACTGTACAACCACGTAGTTTGGGTCGAGTCTCACTTTGCGGAACCTTTGGTAAGAGCCTTCTGCCATAGCCTTAGACCGTCCAATGCCTTTCGAGCGAATGTGGTTGCCGGAAATACCATGAAAACTAGTCATATGCGTGTGCTTGTGAGTTTGTCTGGGTTTGTCCACTGCCTGCCGCTTGACAACCGGTATTGGATTGTTTAAATCTTCGTGGCTTATCGATATGGCGAAAGAGAACGGTTAGAATAAATAGCAAACTTTCAAAAAGAAGTACTGTACGACTAACACACTTGGAGGTGGTGCTCCAGTATAGCCGCGGTTCAGTGAGTAAAACAAGTGAATTTTAAAAGAAAATATAAACAAAAAATCAAATCTGTATTCTGCAAACGTAATTCCACATTGAATATCTTAATTATTTTGACATTAAGAATTATGTAGCACACCCTTCATTAATGTATATTATATATGCCAGAGTGGAACAGAGACTTCTGAAATCTGTAGGATAAGACCCAAACCGATTGTTTCAGTTTAATGACGTCTATACTGATTTCAATGACATCTATATATATTTTGGAAGGTCGTGGAATTTGTAAGTCAGACTTGACTAATCATCGCACATTGTTTCTTCCTTGAAGGTCAAACTGCATAAGTATATCTCACTATGATATGAGACAAATACATATTATGTGTAAAATATGTTTTTCAATATAACATAATGCTTTAAGGCGGCAAGTCCGTCTTAATAATCTGAGTTCGATTTGCGCCGTGGTCGACATTGCCTATCATCCTTTCGAGATAGAGAAAATAAGCACCAGTTGAGCCCTGGGTTCGATGCATTCAACTTACTCCTTCCCCCGAAATTGCTGTCCTTGTCTCAAAATGAGGAATCAATAAAACATAACACTACAAAGCAGTGAGCTGATA
This sequence comes from Octopus bimaculoides, assembly GCF_046866305.1. Lineage (NCBI taxonomy): Eukaryota > Metazoa > Mollusca > Cephalopoda > Octopoda > Octopodidae > Octopus > Octopus bimaculoides. The sequence goes on along the minus strand of NC_142939.1, from coordinate 18,398,214 downwards.
GAATCGTTAACACACTGGGCGAAATCCTTAGCGGCATTTCGTGTCATTACGTTCTTAATTCATATTCCACGCAAGTTGATCTTACCTTCCATCGTTTTGCGCTCTATGAAATAAATAGTAATTGTTTACTTGGGTTGATGTAGTCTATTTACCTTCTCTTCCGAAACGGCTGGCTTTGTGCTAAAGTTTGAAAGCAATGTGACATAATACTTTAAATCTGCGGGTTAGAAGAATCGTCAGCACACTGGGCAAAATGCTTAGCGGTATTTCGACGTTTTTTAGGTTCTGAGTTCGAATTCTGCCTAAGTCGACTCTGCCATTTATCCTTTCGGGGTGGATAAAATACATACCAGTTGAGCACTGGAGGTCGATATAATCGTGTATCCCCCTTCCCCGAATATGCTAGCCTAGTGTCAAACGTTGAAACCAATGTGATATAACACTAAAAGTTGGCGATGATGCAGAGCCTTGAGCACGGCAAATAAAATGTTTATCGGTATTTCGTCCGTCTTTACGTTCTGAGTTCGAATTACGCCGAGATAATTGTTGCTTTTCAGCAGTTCGACGTCAAAACGATATGTACCAATCAAGTACTAGGATCGATGTAATCGGGACATTGTCTTCCCTTCAAAAACTGTTGACTCCCGTGCAAACATTGTAAGCCAATATGACATAACTTTAATTTGATAGGCTGGCAGATTAGTTTGCACGTCCTAAAATTGTTTACCATCATTTATTTCAGATTTTCGTTCAAATTGCGCCGAGGTCGACTTTGCTTTTCATCCTTTCAGTGTTTAAAAAAAATAAGTACCAGTTAAACATTTGGGTCCATACTGCTCTTCAGGATAGAATGGACCCATAAATCCAACAATACATAGAAAAATTAAATCGAAAATACTGTGAAAATGTCTAATGCAATATTTATTTCAGCTCTAACAAAAGCGTCAAATATATATACTTTCATTCAAAACTAACACAAATGGCATACGTTAGCATTGGATATCAATCATAGAAATGGGTTCATATTGTTATATTTATTATTCGAGCTGATTTATAGAATATTCAATTCGAACTGAATATTTCACTATTAATTATTTTAATACCGAAAACAAAAACAAGAACAAAAGTCTCTTGAAAGAATTGTATTAATTGCTAAATGATAACGTATCCATAGATTTATATATTTTGAAATTTAATATTTATAAATTGCAGTGTTAATAATAAGAATCTGTACATGTAGTTTTAAAGTTCTATGTAATCAAATTAAACAGTTAAAAATTAAATGTATTAGGATTCTATGCTTATAAAGCTTGTTTTCTCGCCTATGAAATAATTAATCAATCTTTAGAAAATTAATATTGACACTGTACTATAACACAGCCTTTTC
>NC_142939.1:18364327-18394327 GCF_046866305.1 Octopus bimaculoides | reverse complement strand
ATATATATATATATATATATACATTTGTATAGAAATATATATATATATATATATATATATATATATATATATATATATACATAAACATATATGGATGTAAAGGTATATATACAGACATACTGATATATATGTGCATACGTGTGTGTGCTTGTGCCTATGTGTTTGTGTGTACGTGGATGTACAGCTGTATATATGTATGTGTATTTATTTATCTATCTATCTATCTATCTATCTATCTATCTATCTATCTATATATATATATATATATATATATATATATATATATATATATACATATATATATATACTACCCTGCATTAATATCAGTTGCGTTATATCTATGATTATATATTTATATCTATGTGTCCTAACCTGTGAGTTTTACGTTTATCCACATGCATATATAGTCTATGATAGACTAGTTATGTATTTTCGTAACATAAACTTCCATGTAATATCCATAAAGGAATACGAAGCCTACACTATCGATAAAATAATAGCAGAATACCTTGCAAATGCAAACTAATATTTGTACTTCATACGTTCGGATATATACCGAAGCCATTTGTGTGCGTATAAACCAGACCTTATGGTAGAATCCTTTATTTCTATTTGTTTATTGTATGCAAACACAAACAGGTGCACATATAACTATATGAGGGCATATGTGTTTTCAACGCTGTGTGTTCTTATATATAAAACTACAAAGCTAGCATACACCAGGATCATAAACAATCGATTTTACCGTAACTAGAAATTTGTAAAAAAGACAAAACAAAACAAACCTAAATTAATAAAACACGTCATTATTTAACCAGAACACAGGTCTTACATTCGGGACTTTGTCAACCTAGAAGTTATTGTCGGTAACTACGCTCCCATGTTAAACATAATTGACCTTTTCAATCCTTCAGTGATTTCCAATCAGAAATCAGAAACTTTTGTAAGACATCCAGACATATCAACGATGGTCAGAGAGCGATGCGATATTGTAAGCCCGTCATTTTGGCGATTATGAGAAACGAAATTGTATGATTTCAATGTCTAACACTGGTGCAGGAGTGGCTGTGTGGTAAGTAGCTTGCCTACCAACCACATGGGTCCGGGTTCAGTCCCACTGCGTGGAACCTTGTACAAGTTTCTTCTACTATTGCCTCGGGCCGACCAAAGCATGTGAGTGGATTTGGTAGGCGGACACTGACAGAACCCCGTCGCATGTGTGTGTGTGTGTGTGTGTGTGTGTACTTGTGTGTGTGTTTGTTCACCCAACATCATTTGACAACCGATGCTGGTGTGTTTACCTTCCCCTAACTTAGCGGTTCGGCAAATGGGAGGGTAGAATAAGTGCTAGGCTAACTAAGAATAAGTCCTGGGGCGATTTGTTCGACTAAAGGCGGTGCTCCAGCATAGCTGCAGTGAAAAGAATAAAAGAGAGTATAAAATAATACTGCAATGATAGTATGGTACTGAGGAATTTTGGTAATTTCATTTTTGCAGAAGAGCTTCCACTCAACCTTCCAATGCTCACTGTGATGTATGTTGCCTTCTTTTTCTTTTCTTTGTTTTTTTTTTTTGACAGAACTTGTACAAAACACATGTAGGCTTGTCAAATATCCACTACGATTTACTGTCGTGTCAACATACACTATGTCGTGTAAGCCGTATAAAGCTGTCAGTAAAATCTATTATACACATTGACCTAGTGCCTTCATTTACGAAAGAAAAATGACTAGTTTCTGTTGCTTGGTAATTATGACAAAGAACACTGTATGGTACACGAGGTCTACAGTTTTAAGGTGAAGCATTTCGATTTTAATGAAGTCTTCATCAACTAAAGGAATAAGGTTACGGTAGGAAAGGAAGTTATGGACTCTAATGTGTTTCACAAAAGATAGGTACATTTAGAAAGATTAACAAGTTGAAGGCAGGAAACTTGGATAACGTTCTTGTAATGGCTTATGTGGGGCAGAGTAATGCAAGACTTCGCTCGAGCATCTCTCCGATGTCGAGGAAATAATTACTAGTTGAGCACCGTGGTCATTGTAATCGACTTCCTTCCCCGAAAATGGAGGCTTTGTTTCAATATTTGAAAAACATTATTGTTTTGGGAATTTTTGTTGCTGATGTTATTGTTTTGTTGTTGCTGTTGTTTTCTCTCTCTCTATCTCTCTCTCTCTCTCTCTCTCTCTCTCTCTCTCTCTCTCTCTCTCTCTCTCCCTCTCTCTCTCTCTCTCTGTCTCTCCCTCTCTCTCTCTCTCTCTCACTTCTCACTCTCTTCCCCTGTTCTCCCCTATCTCTCTATTTTCTCCTTCTATTTCTTTCTCCTTTCGCTTTCGCTCTTTCACACTCTGGTCTGATGAAATTACCTTCATATCATCATACATGAGCCGGCCATTGGCAAATATGAGGGCGAGACACGTTACATGTCATGTTGCACACTTGAGAAGGAACAATGTTTTTATATCAAATTCTGATCCAATTTGGAGAAAGCTTTCACACAGGTTTTACTAGTATTTCAAGAGACCCTTGTACAAAACTGCATGAGCCGTACACAGTGTTGCTAGTAACAGCAGCGTTTCAAATTAGGAAGAACAACCATTGAAAATGGACAATCACCAAAGAACAATCACATTGCGAAAATGGTGCTATATAATGTAAAATTTGTCACCGGAAATGGAATTAAATGACCGCTCGAATGTGAATGAAAGCTTTCACAAAAGTGCCATCAGCGGTGGCAAAATGTGTTTCTACAACTTTGATGCGTGACAATGGACAGCCATGGTGACAGGTGGGTTTCCATTACCACAGCCCGGCATGAAAAGAAAGTATCAATATTGCTAAATGTTAAAAAAGTTATGCTGTTTGTACTTATGCTTTTTTTAATGTGTGGAAGGACATCGTTTCAGTTCAGATTGTTCAACTTGATCGGATGTCCAATAAGATCTTGAGCGGTTTGAAAAAATAGCTCGTTGGAAACAGTCGACGCTAAACCCTTTTCATCACTTCAACTTTTACCGACACATTTACACACGCCTTCACTGGTAATAGGATCGGCTGTCTCAGGCCTAACTCTCTTAACATGTAATAATGATTTGGTGAGTTGATCACTGCAAGTCACATCAAGCGCATACTTCTTACATCCTCTGGCATTTAGGCTCGATCTGTCTTTGACACCTTCTTTAATATTGTCAGACAGACAGACAGCAGACAGACAGACAGGCAGGCAGACAGGCAGGCAGGAAGACAGGCAAGAAGGCAGGCAAGCAGGCAGGCAGGAAGGCAGGAAGGCAGGCAGGCAGATAGATAGATAGATAGATAGATAGATAGATAGATAGATAGATACATATAAAGTGCAGACATAATAGACCGGATATAGTAATCTGGGACAGAGAAGAGAAACTCTGTACAGTAGTAGAAATCAGCTGTCCTGCGGATGTCAACATCCCACTAAAGATTAGAGAAAAAGAGAACAACTACGCCGAGCTACTGAGAAATTTGCAGATACTCCACCCAGACTACAAGTTCAGATTCATACCCGTGATTGTTGGGGCATTGGGATACGTAACGAACTGCCTCAACAAAAACCTGGAAAAATTAGGTTTCTCAAAACCTGAAAGAAAAAGGCTGATTAGAAGACTACAGATTCAAGCCATCAATTGAACTGTAAAGATATGTAAAACTTTCCAAAAATTTAGCACATAAAAACATATGCATGCATCTAGATATAAATACGCATCCATAATACAAACATACAAATCTGCGCATACACTAACACCAAATACTGCACACACACACACATATGCACAAATACCTAGATGATATTGATAGAAGTTCCAATGAAGGAGCCTTGAATCTATGTTAGAGTCCGGCTCTTTCTCTATGGACAAGAAATACAGAAATGAAACTGATTGATAACATACATACATACATACATTCATACATACATGCATACATACATATATGCATACATACATACATAAATTGATTGACACAAGCACACACATATATCACGTTTTATTGAAGCTGATAAAACTTCACTAACCGTTTCATTTAGTTTCACGTGACCGATCATCCGGTTGGCGTGTGAAAATTTGAGCAGCAGTTATTGAAATCTTTTCCGCTCCAATTAAATGATATTTCACTCTTTTGTAGCCAAGGTCTATTTTATTCGATCTTGTGTTGCACCCATATGCTCATTGGTACATATGCGTGTATGTATGTGTGTCTATGCACATACGTATGTATGTATGTATGTATGTGTGAATGCACGTAAATAGGGATGTATGTAAATTATATAGATAAAGGTATAGTGCCAACTCCGCTTTACTAAGGCTGTGTATAGCTTCAGAGCTAGGGTATGCAGTGAAGGAGTTTATCAAAGTTAGTTTTGCGTCTTACCATTTTCATTTTATATTACAGCCTTACGTACGTCGACTTTTATTTCGTCTCAGTTTTCAGAGAAGAAGACTTATTGCATACAAATCTAAAGAAAGTACTTAATGGAAATAAACATGAAAAATGTGGTGGTTCTGGAAGATTTTATAGATCAATTAGATGATGGTAATCAAATTAATGCGGCATGACATTGTAGAAGAACTAATTAGGAGACAGTTAAGTCCAGTCGATGAGAGCTGACTGAAATAAATGAATCAAACTTGAGCGGATGCCAGAGGTAGAGTGATGTCCAAACTTGAATCAGCTAGCGAGTACGAATAAAAGGATTCGCTTTTTTCCCTCCTACATTTAGAAATGCCGCAATTAATGCGTAGGGTAGATTTGTGATAGAGGATCACTGTGTATGCAACATTTTTCTTTAAATATAGAAACAATCTGACAAAAGCTAGAGGCAGTGATATATTAAACATTTGTTTGTCATTCAAAACTTCTATAATTAAAATACTTTGGCGATTCAATTTATTTTAATCACTAATATATTATTTTCTCTGCACAGAGCAGAATTTGAAAGGTGGCATTTCGTAAACTTTAGCTGTCACTTGGAAATTATTGAGATAACTTTATTGGCACAAAGATAAAGTAATTTTCGTGTAAGAATAAATAGATGTATACATACACGTATATATATGTCAGAATGGAGATGTAAGCATACACAAACTTATACGCGTATATATATATATATATATATATATATATATATATATATATATATATATATATATATATATATATATATATATATATATATATGCACACATAGATACATATGTACAGAAACTACAGGTATATTCGTATAATATATGATGCATATGTAGATATATATATATATATATATATATGTGTAGAAACATATACAACGAGAAGTATATTATAATAATAGCATTGAATATATGTGCTTAAGAGTACACATATGTCTATACGTGCAGGTATACACACACGCGCGCACACACATATGTACACGTACATTATATGCCTACGTAAATGCATAATGACGTCTATCTCAATATATACATATACATACACACACAGACACACACACATATATATATATATATATATATATATATATATATATATACATATATACATACATTATATATATATGCATGTTTAGACGTATGTATTTACGTATGTAATTCATCATTAAAGTGTAAATTAGTTCATAGCAGGTTATGTTTTGCAATTATAAATTACTAAATATCTTCATAATAATTCTCTTATTATGAATAATTTGTCACATTAGTATTTTCCAAGCAGAATCTACAGAAAGAATTTACACTTGCGAAAATATTCTTCACGAAAATTTCAATTATGTTAAATGAAATATTTCAATATTTGTTTGCTTGTTTTTTATATAATAAACAGCAAAAGGTGACATTTTGGCAGGCAGTTTACTATAGAGACTATGTTTATCTTAGTATTTCATTTTTCCTGTGTAATTTAGTGTTAACATATTTAATTCGATGATTATTAAAAACCGCTCGTGATTATGCCTTGTGGGAAAATAATATTAGTTCATGACGAAAATCATTTTCGTATTTCCCTCGAATATAACGATCACCACATGACTTAGTTTGGTATTATACTAATATATTCGAAACTGGGTAATCTTTAATGGAATGACAGAAATACCGTGAGCAATCGTACTAAAATGTGGTGTGTTTGACAGAAATCAAATTCCGCGGAGGTCGACATTAACTTCCATTCTTTCGAGGTCACTAAATTAAATACTAGTTACGTACTGGAGTCGATCTAATCGACTGGCCTCCTCCCCCAAAATTTCGGGTCTTGTGCCTGGAGTAGAAATATATATTATATCTTCCACTCGTTTCAGTCATCAGATTGCGGCCGCGCTGGAGCACTGCCTCGATGTGTTTTAGTAAAATAACCCCCTCCCCACTGTAGTACTCTTTTGTTTTTGCTTTCGCTTTTGTTTTTAAATTCTATTATTAATTCTATCACTTTCCTTCGCCGAGCTGCTACTTTATGGGGGTTCAAAAGAACCATTACCACAGATACACACTTATACACGCATACACACGCGCACGCACACACACAAACATATATATGCATATACACATGTATGCATACATACATAGGCATAGACACACACACACACACACACACACACACACACACTCACACACACACACACACACATATATATATATATATATATATATATATATATATATATATATATATATAGAAAGAGAGAGAGAGAGAGAGTTAATCAAAAGATTAAATGTGGTACTTAAGATGTTTGAGGCACCAGAATTTGGTAGGGTAAAATCTCAAAACAAAATCAAGAGATTTGGTGAATAAAATTTGAAGAAAAGCAACAAAAATGCATTAGGTTGTAGCAGTACGTACGTTTCGTACAAACTTCATTTATTTATGTAGTGAGAACACCACATAAGATGTGCAATGAAAATGTACTGAGTAGTACATTTTCACTGCACATTTTATGTGGTGTTCTCACTACATAAATAAATGAAGTTTGTACGAAACGTACGTACTGGTACAACCTAATGCATTTTTGTTGCTTTTCTTCAAATTTTATATATATATATATATATATATATATATATATATATATATTGACAGACACTCGCACACAAGCTCACACGAGCACTTATATAAATATATGTAAGCTCTGTGCCTGTGTACAAAATTCACTGACAAGTCATTAGCAGGTCCAGACCTATAATATAAGTCATTTAGTTAAGGTGCTGTGCAGCGGAACTGAACACGAAGATACGTGGTTACAAAGCGAGTTTCTTAACTACGCAACCATTCCGGCGTATAATTTTATAGTCATTTCAATGTTGGTACACATAGTGCAAAGAGCATTAAATATTTAATTGACAATTATTGTGAGAGTAAATGTGTTTCATCTCAAGTTTAATTGGAATTTCATTTCTTCAGCGAGTACAAGAAAAACAATGTTTTATGTTTCGGCATTATTCTCATCTGGTCTGCGATACATACATTTCACCGTATTTACCGAAATTATAATGAGGGATCGCTACTTAAATATACAAGTTCTTATATTATGAAGTGAAATGATTCAGACAATCCTTGAGTGCAGTAAAATCATCAGCTTGTAATAGACAGGTATTATTGATCAAGTCTGTCCAGTCTACAGCAGGTTAGACGTTGTTTATAATGAAAGTAACATAAATAATAAATAATAATTTTTCCATATTGTACAGTTCAGAAAATTTTACTTGAACATGATTTCCGAAGATTCCATATATTTTCAGAATGGAATGGGATTTCCTAAATTACGCTATGCGGGTAAGGCAAAATTGACCGTAATCAAATTTGATCTCAGAGCGTAAATGCGTCAACTAAATGCTAAAATCCACCTCTTGAAGAAGTTGATGAGGGCTTGACTGAAATGAGAAGTGTCTGTATTCAGCCCTTTCATTCGCGTTCACCACAAAACTTCTTGCACTTTCGCCACAAGACATAGGAAAACTGCGATAGAAAGGCGGTAGTGTGATCTTTACAATGGCATTAGGCGGAGCCATTCGAAATGTAATAACATCTGTTTGACGTAAGACCCACAAGTCAGAAATACTTAAGCACGGTAAGATCCAGCGCAGGACAACTTTAAATTTCTGCGCATATGCAGAAACCGCCGCGTCTAGCTTGAAAGTCACTATACAGGATAAGGCAGCACAGTCAAGGCTTAGTAGATTACGGATACAATGTACAAGTTCGACACTAGTGTCTTTCTCTTCAGGGATAACAAATTCACAGCCTATTTCAGTTTAACCGATCTGTCTGTTCATCATCCCACTACGATGCCGGGTTTTGTGGATCTGTTTGCTACTCCAGGTGCCGATTCCCTGGTCCATCTACTTTTGTTGGTTAGTTTTTGACGTCACTGCTTCCCACTCCCTCAGAACAGTGCCGATAACGTTGACGTATTCTATTTTCCAACACTATTACTCTGACGTCGTTTGTTCATGATAATTCACCTCTCTCATATAATACTGAACGCGACTTGTCCCTCGAAGACTCTAACTCCCGCAGTAGTAATTCAACTGTCAAAAGCATCATAATATTGAATGTTTCTCCCCGATGGCCAGACACCGAAACCAGCCGCGGAGAGGTAGAGGCTTACGAATCGAGAGAGGGGGAGAGATAGAAATAAATAAGTAACATCGAAGAAGAAGGAAAGAGAGAAAGAGTCTTCAAAGGAGGAAGAGAGGGAGAGAGAAATAAGGAGAGAGAGAAAGACAGAGAAAGACAGAGATAGAAAGAGAGTGAGAGGGTGAAACTTCGAGGGAGATTGAGGGACAAAAATTATCAAGTACAGAAGCTCAGCTCAATCCATTAATTTCGGATTATTAAAATAAATCAAATCACCGCTGATGTCAGGTTCTTTACCCGCCTTTTTCTATGATGCATTGCGTGAGATGGGGTTATCGTGCGTAGATCTGTGTGGGGTGGTAGTTGTCTGTTCCTCTCGTACAGAGATATCGAGAACAAGTACCAACACTTTGGATTACATCTTAATCAAAGTCTTCCACTCGCTAAACTCTTCTATTCAGCAACACCCCCACACATCGTTTTTAGCAGGGCTGAGAATTGCCGCGTTCTCCTGCCATTTCCAGTAGACTTCTGTCAAGAAGAACTCGAACAAACCTCGTATATGGGCGCCCTTTCTGCTTCTACATGCGTGACCGTTCCCATAACAGTTGTTAAATTCACGCAGCGGTATGGATGTCCTTGTTTGCAAAGTTATGCTTTCTAGTTCAAATCGTACAAAAATCTATTTAATTTCCAATAGGTTTACTGCTCAACACAAGCCGTAGAAGGGATCTTCTACACTGTGACGCATTTTCTGAATATACCAGCCAATTTTTCCCCAGTCTTAAGTAACGTTATTCTATGATTAAAATGATGGTTACAGCTGGAATGTATTTCATATTAAGTAAATATTACGTGAATCCATTCTTTCGCCAGATTCTCTGTTGTTAAAGTTATACAAAATAATACTCACTTATTATTAGAGCTCCAGTAGAAGTTTTCAAAAAAGTAGGCGATTTTATTCAAAACATTCAATTAGCTCCTGCAAAAGATAATCATAGTTTTCTTTGAGGTATTTAATTAATGAATAAAGACAATATTGCAAAGTTTATTTGAAAAGAAAACACAAAAAATGATGTAAAATGAAAATAGAAGCGTTGATTACAAGACAAGTTTCAATATGACTTCGTTGATTCCAATATAAATATTTAAGGATTAAAATACGAGCGCTGTGTCATAAAGATTGTGTCTAACGTGTTAAAATATGGTCAAGAGAATTATAATTAACCAATAATAGTTTATCGATCTTCGTTTTAACCGACTCAGCAGCATACTGTTCCAACAGCCGGATGAAATATCTTTCCGGATACACGTTACTCTCACCAAAAATTCCATCACTGTTAGATTGCATTCAATACAAACTGTGATAATTACGTGTTTTCTTGTTTTAAGTAGGCATGTGTGCTGCGCTGACTCTTCAACGTAAACGGCTGAAAATAATACAAGTATCAACTCACTTGAAGATATGTAAAACAAAAAGAATTTCCCCCAGCAAATAATAATTTCTAGAACATAATTCAACACCGTTTTGAAATGCCTCACTATTAACAGAGCATTATGCCATGTCAGCGTGTTGTAATACTTAAATATTTATACTGAAAGCTGCGAAATCACATTTAAGTTCTGCTTGTCACAAATTCTCCCTTTTTTCATTTCTATTAATCGCTTTGAAAATTTATACATTTTCAATCGAATAAAACTTGCAATAATGCTCCATGCATTAATTAAAAATGCCAGAGCCCATTAATGAACCTGATTTAGTATTTTGAATGAACTCAACTGCGTAGTGGAAAATTCTATGTGAGGTTGTGTTACAACATTATTTTTAAACAGGAAACACCACTTGGTTTTGTTTACTTGTTAGTTTGCCTGTTTGTCTTTGAAAAAGCATCGCTCCAACGTTTCATTATCAAACTGATTTCTTCTGTATTTACTCGAGACCAAGTTTGGTAAGTGATGGGCGGTACTGAAGTGATGTTTAGTTAGCGAGGAGTTTAACTGATACAGAAGCTGATAGTTCCAATGAAGCCTTCAATGGTATGTTTTTACTTTCCACTTTCCGATAGTACCACTCACTTTATAAACGTGTGTACATCACCTGTGCCCACATATGCATATGTTATATATAAATATATATAACATAATTAAGATTCCGTTGAATTAGTTACTTAAATTGAAGCATCTTGTTAGCTCGGTGTAATCCGCATACACAAAGAATATTAATTGAATATTGAATATCAAAATATACTTACATATGTATATATGTAAGTATGTACATATACGTACGTATATATACATATATATATATATATATCTATATTATTTATATTATTATATGACTGAACGCCACGCATCCATTTCAAAGTAAGTTTTATCCTAATAATTCTGATGCGACCCTTTCTATTCTATTCCATTATTCTGTTACTCTTTCGTTTTCCCTCTTCCCTATAATTATTTTTATTTCCCCTTCTCCTCCTCTCGCTTTTTTCTCTCTTATCCTTTCTCTATGTTTCTCTCCCTTTCGCCGTTCTCTGTCTCCCACTCTCTGTCCCTCACTCTTCTTCCTTTGCTCTCTTGTGGCTCCCATCGGCCATCTTTCTTTCTTTGCCTAACTTCTGTTTCTTATTATATATATATATATACAATTGCAGCGTGGAAGGTGTTTATAAGCCATTTAAAATAACATACAAAAACCCTTAGATTCACTTCAACATTTAAATTTAATTTGTCAAAATATTTTCGTCGCTTTGAGATCGCGACATGTTCACAGAAAAAATTCTGTGCTACTACAATTGTTTTCGGTCCAGCACACGATCTTAGATCAGGTCACTTGCTATGCAAGTACATCTTCACAATATATATATATATATATATATATATATATATATATATATATATATATACACACACATAAATTTCTAAAACGTTATTTCTTAAGAACATCTAATTATTAAAGTGGAAAAATTATGAGAAATGCCACTTGTATTTATTTATTCAGTAGTAAAGTAGTTGGACGAGCCTGAAAGATTGCAATATAGTACTTGGTTCATAAAACAAACTCGTTCTACTACTGTACTCTCAGATCATGAAACTAATAGTAGCTCACATTTAAATCCTGCATTAAATATACATACCTGTATATAAAATACATGTGTATATATATATATATATATATATATATATATATATATATATATATATATATATATATATATATATATGTTTGTGTGTGTGAGAGTGTGTGGTGTAATGGTACATAAACTTTGGGGGATGTAAATTTTGAAATTATGCCTTGGTCGCCAGTTCCAGTGAAAAACATAATTAAATTGAGTGGTCTTCTGGGATAGTGGGGGGGAAACCTACTGCGATTAAAGGAAGAGTGGTTTAATGCCAATGAGAGTTTGTATTTTTTATGTGTTTATGAATCAAGAGAAGGCAACGAAAAATAAAATTCAGTTTATTTCTCTTATTACTTTGTATCCAAATTCGTCGTAACAAAATCTAAATCTAGAACTAGGTCTCTATGCCACAGGGCTTAGAGAACTTGAACTACTTTTAGTTCTTTTACAAAGTTATTTGAATACACAAAGGATTCATATTAAATTATCTTAAGAAAGTTTAGATGCCGCAGATTTCCAAATTAGTATATCATTCTTTTTCATAATTTTAAACGACCGAGTATTATAGGATAGTGAATCACACCAGATTTCAGTCTTTGGAAAAGTCATAAGTGTTACATTGGTAACTAACACAATGTTTATTAATATTAGCAGTTTCTAATTAAGGGTGGCGTACTGGCAGAATCGTTAGCACACTGAGCGAAACTGCTTAACGTTTTGAGCTCAAATTCCACCAAGGTTGACTATACCTTTTATCCTTTCGGAATCAATAAATTAAGTAACGATATAATAGACTAACTCCTTTTCCTCAAATTTCAGGCCTTGTACCTATAGCAGAAAATATTATTAAATTTCAAAAACAAAAAAAAAAAGGAGCCAATTGACAGAAGCCAATTAGTGACCTGAGCACAATTATTGCAGAATTTCATCTACTTTACGCCCTGAGTTCAAATTCCGCCGAGGTCGACTTTGCCTTACATCATTCGGTGCGATAAAGTAAGTGCCAGTTGAACAGTGATGTCGATGTAATCGACTTACCATTTGGCCAGAAATTGCTGGCTTTGTGCCAACATTTGTAATCTATATTATCCATTTCATGTTCGATAAGTTAGGTTGTCCTTGATTTAATATATCATTCATAATGTGGTTATTTCTCTAAATATCATTTAATTACCTTAATTTAATTATTTTTTTCATCGTCTTTGGTGGTAAATGGTCAAATGTATCCAGGGTGAAATATGTCTTCCATGTTTGCGAGGTTAACAAAAAGGAGAATGCAAACGTTGTATTGATATTATTGATTATACCGACGAAGAAGTGTCGAATCATCTGCATGCGGATGAATTGAATAATATTTCATCGCGTGGGAATAGCAGCGCTAGTGCAGCGGAGAGAATGATATGAATGACTAGTCATTTTACTTTGCATTCTGTGCTTACATACCGTTAAATTTGTATTTATCTTTTATCCTTCCAATGCATAAATTAGGTACTATACATCCACTTTAGTTAAAATACTAAACTGTTCATGCTATGTGGGATCTTGACTGTTTCTACAAAGGCTAAAGAAGCAAGTAGGCCATGGATCTTTTACATGTTGCAGAAGTTTACTGTAAAACATGCATATACGTATGTGTGCGTGTATGAGATTCTATTCTCTCCACTTATATATTTTATAGAATCACTGCCCATTGCAATTTCTGATCCTGAATAAATATATGCTTCGGTTGGATTAAGGTTAGTATGCCGGGCAAAATGTTTAGCGGGATTTCGTGTCATTAAATTCTGAGTTCAAATTCCCCGTGGTCGATTTTCTCTTCCATCCCTTTAGAGGTCGATATAATAAGTACCAGTCGATGTACACCACTTGCTCCCCCACCGAACTTTCTAGCCTTGTGCCAACCTTTGAAACCAATTAGATGAACTAAGGTGTGGGGGCTTGCGCCTAATATAGAAACAGAATATTATCTACTTTATTATCTCTCTGTTATGAAGTTGTACTTTTAATATCACCAATGTGAATAACAGTTTAATAAAAACGCTGAGAAAGGCAATAAAGACATCTAATAGCTGCTTTTATGAGAATTCGTAAGGAATACAAAGATTTAGTGGACACCTCAAACTTGAAATGAGACTTGAACAATGTAGAATAAATTTATTACAAATATTACTAAAGACTTTCACATCGAGATTATAAATATATATGAATATTAATCCACATATTTATCATAATCTACGTAACTTCATACGTATCTCTGATTATGTACAATTGAGGACAGATGAAGTGAGAAGCATTGAACAGGTATAAATTATGCCATTTCCTCTCATAATATAACTTACTGAAAATAGAGAACATAAATAAAAACTAAGTAATTATTATGATTCTTTGACTGTAGTGGTAAATACACAGGAGTGAAATATATAAACGTATATCTATATAACTGCTGCCTGTTTTTTTATAATTTTGTAAAAATAGACAACCGGGTATTTTGGGGATAACTCTTCAACAGTGTATAAGTTGATTTCGGCAAAATAACTCTATATCGAGAACGGAAATCACATTACTATCTTGATTTGATGGCAGCTTACATGTAAGAAATTTATATTAGTTGCACAGCATTTAAATTGTAAAATTACTAAATTACGTGAAAAGCAAAATACGTTTTTATTTTTACCGTAAGAGAGGAGCTTTATTCGTAGTAGGAGAATTATATTCATTGCAGAACAAACTAAATAAAACTGTTCCACTGTCCAAACAGCTCATTTTACAGATAATTTCATTTGTTTACTATTTTAAGTTTTTACGGAACTTCGAAACATCGAAAAAACGTAAAACCGTAATTAAACCATAAAGGTAAATGTATGATAATATTTTATGAACCCCACCAAATAAAATAGGCAACTCGCTTCTGTTTATTATGCTCATTACAGTTTACCTGGCTCTAAAAACGAAAATCTAAATGTTGTAAGTAGAAACAATGAAAGAAAACATGGTAGCTTTAATGAGTGAACCTATTAACTTTGATTTGCAATCCTCATTTTTTTCTTTTTAGATTCGTGAATAAACAACGCAATTTTAAACTGACAGCTGTTTACCAAACCTATTACCATCTAAATTACTACACGAAATCATAAAGAAAAGTAATTATCCAACTCCATTTCGACAATCAATAGACGTAAGAACACTCTCTTCACAAAACAGATGCATACACACATGCAGCTACATGTGATCGAGCGCGTGTGTAGCTCTGTGTGCTTATATATGAATACACACACACACATGTACACACACTCATATATACACAAAATAGTATACCTCTACGTGTATGTTAATGATATATATTATGTTTGTGAGTATATTTATATACATGTGTATATATAAGTGTATCTACATACGTACATCCAAATATAGAGTAGGAGGTTTTCTGCAAAATACCATACTCTCTAATCCATAACTGGCGACTGGAGAGAGAGGCTGGCATCTCGACCAATACGCTGCTTTGGATGCTGCTGGATGACGAACTGTGTCTATGATGTTATTTCACACTTTCCTATCCATGGTGCTGGCCTTAGCATGCTCGAGTTCGAGGCCTAGAGAATTCAGGTCTTCCACAATTTGTTCCACCCGTGTCTTCTTTGATGCGCTGTGTTGGATTCACCAGTGCGTTAAAGAGAATATTTCCACAGCGTTCGCTATTTTACCATCGTCTGCTCTAACGACCCTTCATGTTTGTTTTCATTCGGTTTCCTTGTATGTCTCTACTGACCAGTTTTTGTTACAAATTTTGAACCTCCGCAAATCCCAAATTTTATTTTGGTTTGCGGGAACTGCCCTTCGAAGACTCATATTATCGTTCATTGCTCGAACTGAGGAGTAGATGGACAGCCGACAATTGATAAACGTCTTGTTTTCCATTTGTTTCTTTCATTGTTTATGTATTGCATGTTTCTCTCGTTGTTTTCGTATTTTATGTTGTTTATCTGTAAACCCGGTTGTCCAAATAACATGGTTTGTCATAAACACCTGTACTCTGTGGGTCTTTTTTGTCACCTTAGCTATGAATTAAGTTAATGAATTCAACGGGATACACTGTCTGCAAGTCGTTGGATTCAGCATATTATCCTCCATTTTCTAATTGATATATAAATTTAGGGTAACTCCCCCCACTTTTTTCCCGCTCCCATTTATTGCACTTGGTATAACACTAGTGTAACAATAATTGGGCATCCTCCCAGCAGTATATTGGATAGATAGTATCCCTTAGTGCGTTGAATCATCCTCAGCCCCCAACTCTCTCGTATTATATATATATATATATATATATATATATATATATATATATACAAATACACACATGTCCCCCCCACACACACACACATGCACTCATGCACACATATATACATACACACTCATCGACACTGACATGAATTATCATCTGAATGCTCGAGCACATAAAATAATATAACCAGATGCATACTAGATATATTATACAGATGGACACACGTATAAATACATACATATGGTCAGACACATACATATTCGCACACACACGCGCACACATACGCACATGCACGCACATATATATATATACATATATATGTATATGTATATATATATATATATATATATATATATATATATATATATATATATATATATATATATATGTGTGTGTGTGTGTGTGTGTGTGTGTGTGTGTGTGTGTAAGTATATATTACCGCAGTGGTGGTGGTATAAATCTGTGTATCATATCATGTACGATAGGTATAGGAAGACATGCACAACGTATGCATACAAGCAAATTTCAGCTCAATAAAACGCTTATATCTTATATCAATCAAGAACCGATTGAATATTTACGATATTTCGGGATGATCTTTACTCCTCTATAAAATTATGTGGTATGAAATATACCCATGTTTTATATTTGTATCTGATCACTTAGAGAATTGAATGTAGTTTACACATATACACTGTTTTAGGGGATGCAGTTAAACTATTGTATCATATATGACTCCCGATGCGGAAATTAATACATTATCCGCTAGTTTATTTGACATATGAAATCCATATTTGTTAATGTTTGGTGTAAGTAATACTTTTCTATATTGAAAAAGGAGAATATATATAAGGAAACCTGTTTTATGTGGCTTCATTTCTAGCTTCAAATAAATATATATATATATATATATATATATATATATATATATATATATATATATATACACACACATTAAATGGACGCTTTCTTATCTGCTTTTTGATTCAGTGCCTATCAATAAATTTGTCGGACTTAATCAAACAGTTGATATTGAGAGACCGATATACACCAATACCCTGAACAATAAATGAATGCGGATAATACGCTGGTTTCTTTTGAAGGAACACAAGAATATGCCACACGTTATATATTTTTTTTTAATTTGTGATGAATCTAACTTGTAATTCGTAAATTTTCTCCTAGCGTTGCTGAAAACAAATTGACATTGCTTCGAAGATTTAGCGTATCGAGTTATTAAGTTTATACTATAATTTTCATAATAAGTCATAAAGTGTACGTTACATTATTCATATGAAGCGATTGCTTAAAACTATGAATAGAAGCTATGCTTAGAAATATACGTTTCAACAATTGACCAATGCCAGCAATTCCTGAGGAAGCGTTATGTCGATTTTATCGATCCCAGGACTCACTAAGTACTTATTGTATCGAACTTGAAAAGATGAGATGAAAGACAAAGTCAACCATGGTGGAATTTGAGCTCAGAATGTAAATACCACTAAGTACTTTGCGTTTCTGGCAGGTCACCGCCTTCATATTTAGAAATATTAATCAAGTTAATTACAAAGAGCATACGTCAAGTTAGTGTTAGCGCTGAGAAATAGCCGCAACATACCAAGGATGCAAATTCTCTAGTTCGCTGGCCTGTTTAAATAAATCCCTGTGGTGACTCGGCCAAGTACAAAAAATTCGGAAGACCTGATACGTTTGTATCCTAATGTTTATATGTAATGAACGCGGCCACTAGAATAATTAGGAACCTTCTATATGTCTGAGAGAAATATTGTAGTTAGACAAGTTATTTTTGTGACAGGAACTTAAATAAATTTTGGGGTTAAGGAATATTTTCTGATATATAAAATATTCGGATTATAAAATGCGATCAGCAAAATGCTAACAATAGTAAGACCCCTAACTAAATAAATCGTGGTATTTATTTGCCCCTCTTTATGGTTTTAGTTTAAAACGTATTTAGTTAACTATTCATTTCATTCTCCAAGGGTCGATAATGTAAGAGCATTGATTGATATCTGTTTATTAAAGCTAACAATAAATATGTTGATATTTAACGATACTTTGAAACTCACATAAGATACAATATTTCATGTTGAAGATAGTAAAATATTTTTTATTGTAATTTTACCTAAAGATATTGGGATGAAAAAATTTATAGAGTAACTATTAGCGTTCCTTACGGTCTTATGCCTTTTTATGTTGTGTGTTCGAATATCATGAAGGTCGACTTTGCGTTTATTACTTCCATGGTCGATAAGACATCAACATTATTGATTTTAATCTTCCTCACATTTCGCGGCCATGTGTCGATGTGAAAAATCAGTAGTTCAACCAATATCTATATCAACTTTAATATAATTTTCTTTCTTGAGACCAATATATTGAAATGAAAGTATCTTACTTAGCAAATAGCCTGGAATACACAGTTTTAAGAGCTTACTTTCGGTGTTCAACAATTTGTTTCCATTCAGAGAATCTACGCTTGACCCGGGTAGCCTCAGATAAAAAAAACAGGTCGTATATATATATATATATATATATATATATATATATATATATATATATATATATATATAAATGCTTATGTATACACACAAATACATATATATATACATACATATACACACACACATACCTATATATATATATATATATATATATATATATATATATATATATATATATATATATATATATACATACACTAGGAAACGCACCCGTCCTTTAGACGGTGTAATTCATTATAACGGCGCATTCCTTTGGACGGGTTAAGTTGAATTAGCCCGCAGTTAGAAGTCGTTTCAAGTTGATAAGCGTAAAATATATAATTTCTAATATGGTTAGCAGTTTATGATATGGTATTAAGCAACCGATGTAATGAAGAAAGTCTTTCGAGCACAAATTTGGCATTTAGTAATAAATGAAAGTCTATTAAATGAGATCGCAATCGCAGTAGTCATTGGAGAACTTATATCTTACCTGAAGCCTTTTGTAGGATGTAGTTATTTTACTCGTAATGCCTGACACAACTGCATTGAAGCTTTTTTCAATGTAAGTCGTGTATGATAATCGGAAGCAAATATTTATGGCAAACACGCAAATAGAACAAGAGCATTCAGAGAGTGCAAACCTCTGCCAAGGCAATACCAACGTCCAGTCAACGATTAACCAGAGATCATTTTTAAAATGAGAATATCTGAAATAAACTCGATTGCTCCCACAAATGAGAATACTAAACATGAACCCGACCTCTCTCACAAATAAAGTAGAAAAAGAAACAGGAAAGATAATCCAGAATCCTTGTCCTATACCGGATCTATTCCAAAATATAATCAGTTCGTGCCACTCACAAAACCAAACGTCGTTGAAAGTTTCATCCGAATCCATTTCATCCGAATGCATTTAGCGGTTATTGAGATATCTCGTCCACGGAGAATCAAAGAAACGTGACTGAAAACAATAACGTCTCCTTCGCTAAGGCGAACATAATAATGGCATGTACAAAAATAAATGTCAGAGCACGTTGTGAAGGCCTTACTGCAGCAGTAGTTTCAGCATTACGCTTCCTTCGGGTTGTGCAGTGCTGTGGAGAGTCTGCAGCTGTTGTAGAGGGAGCATTTTTTGGCAAGACACGCCAACCGGATAGCGCATTGTTGGGGTGACTCGGTATACCTTGTAAGATGCACCAACGAGTTAGTCCGTTGCTGTGGAAGCAATGGTTGCAGCATGTGCAGGTCACGAACTCTTCTTCTTAACAGTTCCAGTTCCAGAAGTTGCATGTGCGTATACTGCATGGGCAGCGGCCCCATAGGCAGCCTGCTAGGACAGTTAGTGGGAGATCTGGTCTTGAGTTTCGTTATCCCAATATCTTCTGGCTTTGACAGCAGCGTGAGACAGGTGGCATTGCATGGTTAGTTGAAAAGTGAAGGCAAAGGGGGATTAATTCGAATGCTTGAATGATGTTTGTCGTACTATTGCTTGCTGAGTAGGTTTAGAATATTGTCACAATGGCCTTAGGAAGGGTTGAGACGTATCAGCCTTAGGGCATTCTGGTTAAACATTGTCTGAAGACACTTAAAAAATGATTAAACGTTGATTTGAATTGCATGGCTACATCAAAGGAGTGCTAACGTACAAATATCGGCAGCTTGTAGTGAATAGGCATTGCAAAAACTGAATAACTCTCACAACTTGGTATGTGTGTGTGTATGTAAATATATGAATGTATATATGTGGGTGTCAGTGTATGTGTTTGTAACTGCGCATATGTTGGGTTTTTTTTAAATTTCATACTGCTTTCAATTATTGGACTGCGGCCATACTAAGCCACTGCTCTGAAGGGTTTTGTCGAACAAATCTATCCCACGAGTTTTTTAGATTGTTGGTATTCATTCTATGAGGCTCTTGCTACGAAACTACTCAATTATGGGAACGTAGAGAAAATATCACCAGTTGTTAACCGTTTGCGGAGGGACCAGCACAAACACTAAGTCACACACACACACACAAACATTCTGAAATCATACGTTTAAAATGCTTTTATATTTTTATTTTGAAACGCATCTTATTAGGGAAAATGTTCATATAACTTGGATAATTCTTATATATTCCACCATAGTTTTAGATACAATGTAGGAAAGGTCTACTAATTTAAATGATTTCTTACAAGTGCGTCTCAGTTCCCAATTTGTTTTCGATCAACACTGTTTATTTTATCGGAATACTAGTTAGCATAAGCTGTTGAAGATTAATGCGTAATGTGTCAACTAATCTTAAATATTTTACTTCTCAGATTACTTTGTCAAAAGTAATGCATATATACCGTCGCCTGATCAACAAATATCCGGACAGTTACCATAGTAACGAGGTTAAAGCACGCAGAGTAAAACTGCTTCGCACAGATTGACCTTCATCGCTAGCGTTCTAGCTCACTTCTGCTGTTTACAGCAGTGCTTGGAAGGAACGTCTGTAGCGTATAATCGTCGCATTTACCACGAAAGTAGAGCAGACAATCTGCATCGAATTTTGCCAGAAGCTTGGCGATATCTGCTCAGACGCCTACGGAGAATTTTCGAACAGTATTCGTCCTTCTCGACACAATCAAGAGATCGTTTGCCATTGAAACACGAGTGTCTTTTTGGTCAGCTGAATGCAGTTTTGGCTCAAACTTGGCAGACACATGTCTCATACCCAAAATCTTCAGTAATAACTGACTGAACTGAATCGTATCTAATCTGCACTTCGTCTGATAATTCACGGATGGTGATTCATTGATTTATCCTCACAGCTGTACGCACATCTGCGATGCTTTTCTCCGCTCTGCTGGTTGCGGTTCTCCCAGAACGTTCATCAATATCGACAATTTTTTCGGTCATCTTGGGAACATCTGAAATATTCGTACACATGTGTTCGGCATATACACTCCGCTCCATATACTCTCTGTAGCTTTGTGTAGTTCTTTGAGCAGGCATCACCATGGCAATTTTCTCTGTCATGTTAAATGCGACAATCACAGGCTACACACCTTCCTTCCAAGCACTACTGTAAACAACGGAAGTGCGGTAAAACTCTAAAACTTCGTGTGCATGCAGAGCAGATTTGAAGATCAGTCTCTACCAAGCCGCTTCAGTCTGCGCGCGTTTGCTTCGTTACTATGGCAACAGTCTCGATACTTATTGATAGGACCTCGTATATATACATATATATATATATATATATATATATATGTGTGTGTGTGTGTGTGTGTGTGTGTGTGTACATTACATTGTTTTGCATCAATCATGAATTATCTCGTAGCTTTGAGATTTCGATGAAGCGATGACTTGTTTTTTAGAATGACATTGTAGCGTAGGTGTGAGAGACTGGGATTTGGTTTGTTTGAACATAAATCAGGTAGCATATTCGGGCTAGATTTAACAGTGTATGTGCTAATGGATCAATAGCAATTGTCGTAGTAAGTCCTTACTTCTTTATTATCTACCGTTCGCAAACACACTGTTCTACATGATTCCTTTCACTAATCGAATGGAACTTTTGCTTTATTATTTCCTCGCTCTATGCTGACATATTTTATACTTGCAAGCATAAAACTCGAACAAGACCAGACTTAGCCAACTGTTTTTTGTAACTGAAATATCTAGAAACGTCGACAATCGGCAATAAAGGAAGGAAGATAAAAAGAGAAAACGCATAAATATAGCAGCAACAGTAATAATATAAAAGAGTGAAGGAGAAGAAGAAGAAGAAGAAGAAGAAGAAGAAGAAGAAGAAGAAGAAGAAGAAGAAGAAGAAGAAGAAGAAGAAGAAGAAGAAGAAGAAGAAGAAAATGATATTCATAAGCCTTAATTTAATTGAAGATCAACTCTCACCAAAACGTCTTTTGTATAACAGCGACTCATACGAAATTACCGGATGTTACCATTAAAATGCATTAATTTCCCTTGTCACTTTTATTTAATATATTTCTCGGTCGAGTGATCGATATCCAGATAGTCTGTGCCTAATTGACTAATGGAAGCAACTACATTTGGGTACTCAATACATGTTAAGCTCTTTCTATGGAAAAAAATAGAGAGGAACTGCCTCTATTTTACCAATGGAAGGAATATTGTTTGTGGCTTGTTTCGCTCATAATGTAATGTACTAATTCGAAAGTCGTATTAAGAGCAATCAAGTGAATAATTAGTTGATGACATTGAAATTGAAACTTTTCTGTTTAGGGTGATTTTGAAGAGCATTCAGAAACGTATATTTATGGAAATAAATCTTATATAAATGTTGTGCAAGTTATCGAAACACAATAGTTTGTCTTACACAACTGGCTGTGCATTGCATTTGCTTCAATCTCAGCTCAGCTTATATATTCACCATTCTTGCATCAAATCAATGTTAATTGTCCTTTCATCGTGTTTCAATTTGTAATACGCCTATACCACAGGGATATAACCTCTTTAATTAGCTACTTCAATCAATACCTCGCGCTATACACCTATGGAGATTTATAATATAGCAAAACTATTCTCCCCAGTCTTTAACGGACAAGGCATCTTTTCAAGGAAAGAAATCAAAAGATAACATGCATGCATCTATTAATCTTCACCTCTGCAACGTATTTCTTTCAGATTTTGAGAATTCTCTCTCTTAGAATAAGTGGAATATCTTATTATTGGACGTTGTGAGACTTAATTTAATATCTAGTCTCCCATTGTGCCGATATGTGAAGGATCGAAACGTAATTATATTCTTCAGAAATAACAACCTATTCATTTCTGAGAATGACACTCAGACACTTGCTGTTGGGGAATGTTATAGCGAAATAAAATGATCTGTGTATATTATTGTTATATAATATTGGAATAAAGCTATATATTTTAGAGAAAGGGAAAGTCAGCTTCATTGGGTTAAATAGCCGATTCATACGTATCACCCAAGTATAAAGACATTTTTTCTCAACCAGAATATTCCGTTAGTGACTATCACATGGATTGTTGACCGTTTCGCATTCTGCCATCTATGGAGCCTTATTTTATAGTTATTGACAAGCAGGTATAATTGATCACTTCGATCTCCAATAATTAATTGCTAGGCAATATATCGACCCCAACCAAGTGAGGAAACAGAAGCTAGCATGATACATAACGATAAGAGATAAATGGGCACAAATAAAAACGGTCGGGCATTGGTACGATGCATAATCGTTCATACCAATCAATCACAGAAGACTAATGAATTATTAATGATTGATATACAACAAGGAATTGCTGACCATACTTAGCGTGATATTCTGTTGGAAATATTGAAATGAAGAAATAAGCACATTTGATCGGAAACTATTGAAGAATAGCTGACTTGACTGTTTGCACCCACACACACACACACACACACACACACACACACACACACACACACACGTACACATATACACACAAAAACACACACACACATGTATGCACACACATACACAATCACTCACACACACAGACGCATACACTCATGCATTACACATACATAACATACACATATGGCTATGTATACATGTATGAACATACACACACACACACACACACACACACATATATATATACATATATATATATATATATATATATATATATATATATATATATATATATACATATATATATATATATATATATATATATATATATATATATATATATATATATATATATATATATATATATATATATATATATATATATATATATATATATATATATGGAGAAAGTGTGTATTCCCACACAGGAAAAAGCATAGGAGTATAGGATAATTTGTTTTGTTATTTCAAATTGTGCCTGAATCTGAAAACTTCTAGTCGTTTTTGAACTTTTTAATAGATTTATTGAAAAATCGGTTTCAATAGCATTTTGATTATAAATGATTTTATATATATATATATATATATATATATATATATATATATATATATATATATATATATATATATATATATATATATATATATATATATATATATATATATATATATATATATATATATAGATAGATAGATAGATAGATAGATAGATAGATAGATAGATAGATAGATAGATAGATAGATAGATAGTTATATGTATATATATATATATATATATATATATATATATACATATATACATATAAAGCTTTAGTTAAATATATTCAATGAGAATATTATATACTGAATTTATATAGAGTGGTCTAGTTTATCAGAGTATTAATACTATTAAAGTATTTATGCATTTAATAGAAGCGCGAATGTATATATATTTTATAATATATTATTATTAATATCAAGAAATAAATATTAGAAAATTCACATTTACATATATTTATATTTATTTATATTTTTAATTCAACAATTATTTTACACACGTATATATCTTTCTGATGAATTTTCTAATATTGATTTCCTGATATTGATAGTAATATATTATGAAATATATATATACATATATATACATACAAACATGTACACATACATATATATTTATTTATATGTATATGTGTATATATATATATATATATATATATATATATATATATATATATATATATATATATGTATGTATATATATATTTTTATATATATATATATATATATATATATATATATATATATATATATATATATATATATATATATATATATATATATATATATATATATATATATAATAATGACAATGACGATAATAATAGCATCAGCAAAACATACCTTACGAATGAGACGGCTGGGTTGGGTTCAAAATTCTACCAGGACACCTGATGACGGCTGGAGAGTAAATCAGCCGAAATGCTGTGGTAACAACAAACAAAATGAGAACACATATCCTTCTAATGTAAATGTAATAAGTACAAGTTTTGTTTTTAAAAAAGTACTGGGATCGATTCATGCGGTTAAAAAACAATTTTGAAGGCTGTGCACCAGCATGGGCGCAGTCTAATGATTGAAATAAGTAAAAGAGACATGATAAAAAGATAAATTCGGCACCTTGTGAATTGCATACTCTTGTGCTATTCTATACCAAATATATTTCACTTCAAATGAACGAGAAAACAAAGAGAACTAGAGTGAAACAGTAATAGTAACTAATTGTACCAGAAGATCAATAGTAACTAATAATTATAAAGACTCACTCGCACACACATACACTCATAAATAATAATACACACGCAGACACACACATGTATACTCACACATACATGTATATATACACATATATTTATGAATATGCATATATAGGTATATACATATATATGTATATATACATGTATCTATATATATATATATATATATATATATATATATATATATATATATATATATATATATATATATATATATATATATATACAAAATACGCATGCGTAATCACCCAAATAAATTCTTTCACAAAATGTAACGTAAGTATACTTACTTTGCAAAGATTTACACAGATAATTCGATAGGCTAAAAAAAATAACGATTAATAATAGCAATGAAAAGATAATAATAACATCATTAATTTTTATCTCATTAATATGATGTGAAGTGAAATCCGTCAAATAGTTATTAAAAAAAAATGTTACAACATTTTTACAGCAGAAAATTTCAAGAAGTATGCTTACACATTTCGAAACTTTATGTATGTGTGAGCATATATGTATATATATATATATATATATATATATATATATATATATATATATATATATATATATATATATATATATATATATATATATATATATATATATATATATATATATATATATATATATATATACATGTATATTCATTCACAAGTATATTGTATATTCGTAGATATGTATTTATTTACATATTCATATGTAGATATGTGTGTATGAATGTATATATATTATGCATTTATGTATGTATACACACACACATACACACACACATACACACACACACACACACACACATATATATATATATATATATATATATATATATATATATATATATTATTGGCATGTTTCTTCCATTTTTCGAACTGATAAGGATAATAATGACGCGCTGCAGAAATATTACTTACGCATTGAATTTTGTCATTTATAGTCAATGCATTCTAATTTAATTCTACGAAAGAAGTTTGAAAGAGATTTAAACAAGACATTTATTGGAACTTTGTTATCCATTTTTCTATTTTTGATTTTCAGTTTTCTCATCATAAGTGGAAAGATCTAAATTTATAACACCTCAGTGTATTAATTCTTTCTTTTCATTTCCATTTCTCTTCGTTGTTATAGTGTATATGGGACCTTTTTTTTTATCAGTTCCAGTAGCGCATAATAGGAATTCTCTATAAACCAGCTTTCTATACCCTCTGTACATCATTTTCAATATATCTAGATAAAGGGAAGCGAAATGATAACTTATGCCCACTCACTTAACGAAATGTTAGAAGAAGCGATCAAGAGGAGGATTGAGAGAGTAAGATAGACGGTTCAGTACAATTAATTTGACAAGTATTTTATTTATCGGTATCATAAGGAAAAGTAGCACAACTTAAATCGGTGTTCTTTGAATTCAGCGCACGCAAAATAACCCTCCAGTTATTATATTCGACGCTATAAATGACGGCATTTGATGCATTCATTCTAGCGGTCATAATCATAATGTTCATAAAAATAATATTCCTTTCTGCTTTAGTTACAAGGTTTCTGTGGGGAAGGGGAGAATCGATCACATCGACACCAGTTATTGACTGGTGTTTAATTTACCAACAAAATAACTATTTCATTAAAAAAAAATACCGGTATTTAAAAAAAACTTCCTTTTATCAAAATTATTCATTTAACAAATTTCGGAAACTGATAATATTCTTGAAATTATGCCTCGTATCAAAGTTGTACAGCCATTTTGTCTAATGTCATGCATTCCTTCAACACAAAATCACTTACAAACTATACAGGTATATTAAAAAATTCTATTTTCATCAAACATATTCCATTAACAAACTCCAGAAACTGATAACATTCTTGAAATTGTGTCACGTATCAAAGTTATACAGTTATTATTAAATAATCATTAAACGGAAAATATCGCCAGCAACGAATTAACATTATTTATTATTGAATTCAATGAATATTTAAATTTGCGAAAAATTGGAGTTCAAAAATTCAATAAACTTCAGAAATCGAATTTATTTCTTAGAACACGAATTTATGAAAATATTCCCAGACGGTCAAGCCTTTAATAGCTGTTTTCCTTTAGTACTATTAGTAACTGTTACATACCTAATTAACAAGCAGCTTTCTCCATTATAATATACATATATCTATGTATCATGTAATTTTTATATAACTTTTCTTTCAAACACTCACTATTATACTGAGTGTTTTCACTTTTCAGCTTTTACCAGTGTTTCATAATTATTTTTCTCCGACTACTTTTCTCGCCCAGTCATGGAATAAGCATATACGTATATTCTCATGATATAATGCGGCACAGTGACACCCATTACGCTTTCTCATGCAGTAGTATCTTATGGTCTCATTTCACTTACTTTTTCTTTTTTATTTCATTATTTGCCTTTTTCTAGGTAACAACGCCTCACAGTCATACTCCTGTGCATGTATTTCTATCACCCATCCACATTCTTAACTTCTTGCCTTTCATTTTACCTCACCATCGTGCTCGCTCCTTCTTCCTCACACCCACCATTTCCCCACGTGCACTCAACAATTACGCACACCTACTGACTCCTCACAAACCCACTAATCTACTATACCGCCATACTTACTCATACGCATACAAATATTCCTAAATACAGGTATCTGTAAATACACAAACCTCACTTCCATTATATGCATATATCCGAACGCGGAAACACTCCTATGCGTATACATACCCAACTAACCCTTCCTCTGTTTACTCCAGCATAGAATTACTTGCCTAGTATTCTTCGACTGACAACTCCTCCTTCTCAAACCTCGTATAATTTTCTCTTTCTTCCGGTGAATGACTTACGTCCGAACTCTTCTGAGTCTTTCTCATTCGTTAAGACATTAAACTAATACAATATATATTAAATTGTTATCTGAAATCTCATTTTTTTCTTTGTCCTTTGTATTACTGTCCATTGCATATACAATACATAAACACACACATGCATAAGATTTAAGAATTGTTGAGTGAATAAAATGAGATAAATGCACAGCTGCAGAGAGATATTAATGGTTGAGTTGTTAGGCAGACGTGAGTATAGGTAAATAAACACATAGTCATACAAAAGGATTTATAAATCTTTTTGTGTTATATGAAATAACTTCGTAATAGTATTTATATAAACAAAACAGTAAAATATATTTTTGTGTGATTTTGTTAGTGAAACTGTGTGTGCATTGAGATATACGCTTGAATATAATTCTTTGCTTATAGTTATACATGTGAGATTACTTATTTGTGTTGTTCAAATATCATCTGAATGCACATTGAATACGCTTAGAATTGACACAAAAACGAGGAAAAACCGTATTGGATTACCATACCAACAAGCATCACTACAGCATCACCGTAGCAGACATTTTTGAAGACAAAATATATAAGAGTCGAATGAACATGTAAAGAACGCAGGGCATAACAACAGCACTTTCCGCCATTTCTTTCTTGCGATCTATAACTCGTTTTTTTACGCAAGGATTTACCTTCTCAGTTATGAATGCCATGAACATGGAGTAACCAAAAAAATCAAGAGAAAAATTAAATTCTGAAGGACAAGAATCAACCGTCGATGGTGCATGCACTTTTCACGCTATTCGTACTTATACATGTGTGTGTGTGTACCGAATATTACCATGGTGGAATTTTTTTCTGAACACAAACATGCTCACACACACTTATATATATATATGACTATATGTGGTATGTACATATATATACAATACGTGGTATGTATATATATATATATATATATATATATATACAGAGATATAGAAACATATGGTGTACGGTTACGTGATGGTAGGATCAGCAAAGTAGTCCATCT
Organism: Octopus bimaculoides; assembly: GCF_046866305.1. Taxonomy (NCBI): domain Eukaryota; kingdom Metazoa; phylum Mollusca; class Cephalopoda; order Octopoda; family Octopodidae; genus Octopus; species Octopus bimaculoides. Next base: position 18,364,856 of record NC_142939.1, on the reverse strand, counting down.
GGTGATAGATAAATATTATATAATAAACGCAGTATATGTTTCATGTGCTGGGATCACGCCAGGCAGTATTTTTTAAGGCGTCAGGTGTCCTAGCACAATCATCAGGCACTAAAAGTGGGACGATAGGATGAGTGAAAAACGCCAGAAAAATGAGAAATACGTAGATATAAAAGGTGGAATGTCGAAAACCTGGAAACGAAAACGGAAATAGTAAGAAGCAAAAGGGATACACCTTGGCTGGAACACCTTTCGGCGTAATCAACGGAGCACCAAAATGTATAATGTATACTGGTAAATATATATGTACTAAAACAAGCACGTACACATATACATAGACACACACATAGATATAATTCATTGCATTACTTTTTCATATTTATAATTGGATTATCCACGTAATTATAAATTACTCATAAATAGTTCATATAATAAATGTCTCATATATTGTATAATGGTTACTTACTTGATCGGCGAGATACACAAACGTCTAACTATTGACAGAGACCAGTCTCAGTACTCCAATAAATAT
>NC_142939.1:18349327-18359327 GCF_046866305.1 Octopus bimaculoides | reverse complement strand
GATAAGATAGATAGATAGATAGATAGATAGATAGATAGATAGATAGATAGATAGATAGATAGATAGATAGATTGATAGATAGATACATACATACATTCATACATACATATATACAAGCATAAATACATACATGCATACATACATACATACATACATACATACATACATACATACATAGACACACTCAGTTTCTCATACTAAAATTTCTCACTCTATACAAGTATATCGCTCACAGTGATTGTGTGTTTGTTAGTATATCGCTCACAGTGATTGTGTGTTTGTTAGTATATCGCTCACAGTGATTGCTAGTGTTTGTTAGTATATATGCGTATGCATGTGTGCAAGGAGTTTCATTAGGGCGAGAGTGTAATTTTAAAAAGTTATGTAAATGATAAAATAATTTAAATGCATAATTTTCTATTAGGAGACTTCGTATCTCACACACACAGACACGCGTGATGTGCAGTAGGTTTAAAGATTTAGATAACCAATTTTTTTTTTTTTTTACAACCCAGCAATAGATCACTGCATCATCATTCCATAAAATGTGTCCGTGGTGAGAAAATTATATTTCATTTACTTTTTATAAATAAAGGAAGTGAGAGTTGTAAAGATGGTCATCGATTTCCAAAATTGTTTTAAACTTCCGGTCATTTTAAGTGCGTAGAGCTAACAAAACAAAATGTCGGCTAAAATCGGAACTGAGTTGGGGAGGAGTTTTTTTTTAAATATTCATGAGTTTTTGAATTTTTTTTCTTTAACGAAAATTCCTTTTTTAAGCGATTTTTACCCCTTTTTTCGTTTCAATAGTTACACGGCGGCCATGGAAAAATGTTTACTCGAATGAATTGACACCTGTATTTTTTCTTTATTTGCAAGCCTGGTACTTGTTCAATATTTTTAACTGAACCACTAAGTTACGGGAACGTATACACATCAACACCAGTTCTCAAGCGGTGGTGGGGGTGAAATACACTCACACACATACACACACACACACATATATATATATATATATATATATATACACACTCACACACGTGGCTGTGTAAGACCATGACTGGATCTGTGGTACGAAATTTTCTTACGAGCCACATGTTTCCGGGTTAAGTCCCACCGCGTGGTGATTCAACAAGTGTCTTCTACCATAGTGTTTTTAAAAAATTAGAATATATATATATATATATATATATATATTGTTGCTGCACGTAACTATTTTTAGCGTAATATTTACAACAGAAACAAAAGTAGGAAGGAAGGAGTTATATAAATGATGTTACACATCAAAATTGCAAAATGGTTATCACAAATCGTCGAATAACAATTCTTGTAATCTTGAACAACCGCATCTCACCATTTGTCTCCTTTTTCTTGTTCAGTAGAGACATTAATCTACAACAACAATCGATACTTTGAAAAGTTTAAGATGTAAGTCATAATGAACTTATACTCTTACAACTGGGCCGGAGCTACTACTACTGTATAACGTAGAGCTTAGACAGAAAAAAAAGTACAGCCTCTTGATAAGCATGTTCCAGCTTCTAGGACAGCATCACGTTATATCCATCTACTCTCTCTTTTTCTCTCCCTCCCCATCTGTCTCTTTCTCTCCCCACTCTCTCTCTATCTCTCTAACTCGCTCGCTCTGCTATATTTCTTTCCACTCAGAGCTAACTGTTCCCCTGAATTTTCCGCTGCGGTATTCGTTAATCAATCATCGCCACTTCCTAACATGCAAGACCACATACAAATCACTTGTTTTAAATTTTAGGCTCCTGAAATTCTCTCCCTGATCTCGTCTTCTGCAAATAACGTTGAACAAACATTCGAACATTAACGTCATCAGTTTTACCAGTCTATGATGCTTGGCAAAGCCATCAACACTCACCTTTCTTCCACATTCAGTAAGTAAATGTATATGTTTTTAAAGACGTCAAAACAAAACATTACATATCTTGAATCTAATCTCAATTATATATTACAAGTTGTAATATATTCCACCAACGTTAAGATCAAAAATTTGCAAGTCAACAAGAATCTGTAAGCATTGTGGGTATCGTATTACTTATAGATGTTCAATATAATTTGAATATTTATATGAAACAATAGAAGAAGTGAAGAATATGAATACATCATAAGGATCATATGCAATCAGACTTTCTCTCTGGGTTATATTTGGGTCACACTCCAAAGCTTTACATCTCAAAACTGTAAACAAACGTGATTAGAAAACAACATTTGTTAAGACAACTATATTATGTAGGAAACACTCCAAATAGCACGAATGGTTATAAAAGTAATTGAATACTACAACGTCCAGAATAATAAACATAATAATACAATATAGCAGTATTGTATTAGTTGGTTTATGATTCGTTACGCACAATGTCAGGTGATACTAATAAAGAATTGACGCAAAAGTGTTTTGTTAATTCTTTTCTGCAACAAGGAAAGCAATAATAACTGCTATTAAAATTGTTTCATCTGGGATATATGGCTGCAAACATTTTAAACGTCCTTCGGGCATAAATATAATTGTCTCAAACACAGCATAAAATATTTCACGAAAATTGTAATTTCTTAGGTGTTCTTGGTGTGTAGAAAATAATTTCAGTCTTGCAGTGTATACAAATATAAATCCTTCAATGTCTAGGATAGAAAGTTAATACCTGCCTAGCATTAACCATCTAAATACAGCAGAAGCAATATCATGTATAACAATAATAATAATAATTATTATTATTATCATACATATATTTATGATAAGCGTAATATGATATAGCAGATAGAAAGAGAGGTGATTCCTACATGTTAATTTTAATATTTTAAACACGCCTAGGGGGAGGTTTACCAATCTATTGCACTTATCATCTCTTATAATCGAAGTCGTTCAATTCGCGATATTCCATATGTAAATCACTATATTCCGTATACTGTGTGTGCCTTCGGCAATAGATTTGAATTGAGTATTACAACAATTATTTTTGTTCACCAATATGTATGTATGCAACAGCAAAAGCAGTTTCTATCTTTACCCCACAGCACTCTTTCTGTTTATGATATTGTATATTGTTTTAGCAAGAACATTATTCCACATAAAGAGGCAGCAACCAAATGTCATTTTACGGAATCTGCTAATCACATATATTATATCTTCTAGAAATGTGGAACTTTCGACATTTTCGCTCTTATCTTCAGGGCTTCAGTGTTCAACTGTCAATTGTGTTCATTACATATTTTGTCAGTATCTTTTGTTTTTGAACAAAAGAAGAACCTTCAAATTTTGATATAATAATCAGAAACCTAGGAGGATGATAGGTTACACATCATGACGAAGCTGGCTTAAATTGACATGATACATAAGCATACATTACTGTTTTAAAATATGTAGACTGTAACATTGAGCCATTCTAATCCACTACTTATGAAATAGAATATGGATCCTTGAATAAGTTTATACTTGACTTAATACATGACCTATTTGATATTATTTTTACTTTTATGGCGGCGAGCTGAAAGAATCGTTAGTCCGCTTGGCGAAATGCTTAGCGTTATTTCGTCTGCCGTTATGTTTTGACTTCGAATTCCGCCGAGGTCGACTTTGCCTTTCATCCTTTCGGGGTCAACTAAGTAAGTACCAGTTACGCACTGGGGTCGATGTAATCGACTTAAACCCTTTTTCTCTTCCTTGTTTGTCCCCTGTATGCCTAGCACACTCTAGACAATCAAGAGATATTCTTTTTAATTTTGACAGCTTTAACAGCATATTAATTTTCATTTTGGACTATGAAAATCTGCCTGGACTGATTTTAAGCTTCTTCCATTATTTTCTTCTAATTTTGGATATTCTCATTAAACTTATTTCTGTAGAATCTTAAGTTGATATTTAGATGTTATGAGTTTTCATAATTACGGAAGACTTATCTACATGAACCAGAAGGTATCCCAAAGTGTTAATGTAAATGAAATGTAGATTCTGTAATAAAATACTTCACAGTGTACGCGATTTGAAAAAAATTACAATGCTATAAATTTCTTTGGTTCCTCTGTATTTTTCTATAAACACTTTGAGCATGCGCGCACGCGTAGGTGTGTGTAGGCGAAATAACAAATATGTTCTCTGTACAGCACGATATACCAGGCTAACAAAATTGTTTTCTGAAACGTGTAGCAAGCCAGGCAATCTAAGCTTAACAAGTCCAAACTGTAAACACCAGGTTGGTCATCAAGTAAAATTGGTATGTTTTTACAGAGAAGTATAGAAAAGGCGGAATGCATATTTATACCTTTTATTCCGGTTAGATTACACGCCTTTCCGAGAAATTTCAATTGTCATAGTTCCCTAGCGCAACAATCACGTCTATTAAACGATTCCATAATCGATCAATTGAATAAAGGAGAGAACGGACTTCCTCCTTTATCTTCTTCAGCGCTACAACATACTTGCTGCCAAGTAAGATATTTGACCCAAAGCCTGGTGGTGGTAGCTAGGTCATATGCTTTAAACATTTATTTGGCCAATGCTAAACAGACTACTATCGGCGTAGTCGATCAAAATTTTACATATATGACCAGGAACGGATTGAAATTCGATATCTCACTATTTTGCTTAGTGTATTCGTTCTCTCTCTCTCTCTCTCTCTCTCTCTCTCTCTCTCTCTCTCTCTCTCTCTCTCTCCATCTATCTATCTATCTATCTATTTATCTATCTATCTATCTATCTATCTATCTATCTATCTATCTATCTATCTATCTATCTATCCCTCTTTGTGCATATATATATATATATATATATATATAAATCGATATTCTTCATGTCTCTTACTCGGTTAAACGTCGTGTTTATTTTGAATGTACACATGCGAAGGTAATGATGTGAAGGAGAATTATTTATAAGATGTGGTGATGTGGTGAGTGCATAGGTACCGTCGTTTTCCCTTACGCAACGAGGTAGATATTAATTTTTAAGAAAGTACCAAATATTATTATTGATCGATATATGGTGATCGTCTATAACACAAGAATGTCGGAACTATGCCATCTCCAAGGATCCAATAATCCATACTTGTGATCCATACCAGGTCGTATATATCCTGATGCACCAATGTTTACAATTAAAAGCATAACTTTGTAGTTAAGAAATTTTATTTGCAACCCCCAGTTTCTGGGTTCAGTTTCACTGCGCACTACATTTTGTTCTATTTTAACTCCTATGCACATATATATATATATATAAGTGTATTAGTGTTTGTGTTATGTTTATTCCCTAACACTTGCTTGAGAAATGGTGTTGGTTTGTTTACGTTACCGTAACATAGCGATTCGATAACAGGAGTGATTCACAATAAGTAGGATAATTTTTTTAAAATATACATACAATTCTTCGACTGAAATCTCCTGAAGGCCGTGTCCCAGCATACCCGCAGTCCAATGGCTGAAATAAATAAATTATAATACATAAAAAGATATAACTAGCGTGCTAAGTTTGGGGTATCCTCATGAAAGAATCGTAAATACCTTCTTTCGCTTCTATTTTGCTTCTACTACATGATCGATTTCAAGGCAGATGACTCTAAAGCACATTCGGTTTATATTTTGAAGTCCGGAACAAGTATGTACAAATACCAACTTCATTTTGTATTAAAGCTGTTTTATTTTTAGGTTCGACTATTATTTTTCTTTTGATGTATCGATTACAATATATTCCTCTTTATTGGTTGTTGTTTTTGCTTTTCGTATCGTAGTATTCCAAATTGTTCCGGCTACTGTAACATCCTGTGCGTTAAGGTTGTGTCTCGGTCACACTCTCCCGTAATTGGCAATGGTATTGCTAATGTTTCCAGTTTTCAGTATATATGAGTGAAATAATTTTCTATGCCTATATATTAGTATGAACAAATGTAAAAATGCGTGTACGTATATGTTTATGTATATGTGTGCAAGCATAAATCTGGGAAACTAACGTATTTTATAGACACACACACATACGCACACACACGTACACACAAACATATACACATAAGTAAGTATATAGGTACATAAGTATGTCTACATATACAAATATACATACATATATATATATATATATATATATATATGCATGTAACTCTCTCTCTCATTCTCTCTTTATATATATGTGTGTGTATGTATGTATGTGTGTGTGTGTATCTATATGTGTGTGTGTGTACACCCTTGCATATACGCGTATGTATATATATATATATATATATATATATATATATATATATATATATATATATATATATATATATATATATATATATATATATATATATATATATATAGCACTTCTAGAGCGTTACAAAAAATAATTATAATATAATAACAGGACTAGAAATATCATTGCGAAGACTACTATTACTGTACAGACATACATATATTTTTGCAATATCATTTTATGTTCAGATAAATTATTAAATTACATTGCATTGCAGCCATTAAACAGTGCGTTTAGATTTTAGTTTACCTAATGGTTATATTTTCAAATTCTAGCTTAATTCGATTAAATGGTTTAAAAACAGCAGCGAACACTTGCATTGAATTCTCTGACACAGGCACACATAGATGTAACCAACCAAAGTAGTCGTTAAACACGATAATCAGTAAATTACAGTTGTTCTAAACATATAAACAACTCTACCTAAAGAGATTTGATGGATCAACTAAATTTTTTATAGGAGTGTAACCTTTACCAATTCTCAAGTTTTATTACTTAAAATTAGAGCAATCTAACTGAAAACTTTCTTTGTGGAGATTTAATTACTAGTAAGATGAGTCGCTGGTTACGTAAAGTCAGAGAGGCCAATATAAAAGGAAATGCGTTTTGATTTTGTTTTATTGTTTTCTTTAGATTCTCTTTAAGGGCAATAACAGCAGGCTGTCAACGTTTATTGCTCTCTACCAACGGAGATGTGTTAGATTAACATACATTTATGACCATAAACGTCATCATTTTCTGCTGTTATTCCCTCACGCAAGCTCTTTTCATAGTATCAATTAAATGGAAAACGGTTTGCCAGACTATACAATGCAACGAACAAACTGCGCCCAGACAGAATGTAATTTTTTCTACAGCAGCCATTCTATTTCTCAACGTTTTCAAAATACACAACTTAGTATATTAAAACTTCCAAATAAGTGTTTGAATGTACGCAATACATAACATGCATACATACACGCGCGCACCAAACACTATCACATACATATAAAGATGTATATGTGCGTGGGTGCGTGTGTATATATAATATATATATGTATATACATATGCATGTGTGAGTGTGTGTGTGTGTGTGTGTGTGTGTGTGTGTGTGTGTGTGTGTGGTGTATATAATTTATATAATGGTAAATAAATATATTCTTCTTTAAAAAACGATGGCAATGAAGTGTGACGACGATTTTAAACTACTTTTGACATGTTCCTCTCATAATGCATAGTTTATTCATTTCAAGGAAATGACGTGCAATTTGGGGGTTAAAAACGCAACAATTTTAATGGGCTACGTTGAAGCAAGGCCGCAAATTTTATTTGGGGAGGAACAGTGTCGATTCAATCGAACCCGAAAATTTATTGGTAATTATTGTAACTATGGCGAACATATGAATGCAATTTTCAAAATCGCAAAATCATTATAATTTCAAATTTGATAGTAATAATAGTTATTATTATTATTATTATTATTATTATTATTATTATTATTATTATTATTATTATTATTATTATCATTATTATTTTTTTATTTTTTTTATTTTACTAATTGTTTCAATATTATTATTTCAATATTCAGATGTCCTCTTCTTGTAAAGTGCCCACTGATTACCCTCGTTCAAGTGAAATATAATAATCAATGTAGTGTATGAAAGCAAAAAGCCATGAATCGTAACTTGACACCGCAAAGCACTTTGGGATGATTTTCAACAATTTCAGCCTTGCAAGGCTAATTTATATGCAATACAATTATAGTCGCAGTTGTTGGAAGTAATGTTGACTAACTAGGATTAAATACCCTGCCAGTCGTGAAAACGGTGAGGTTTCTGTATCTTAGTGAATGGAAGCTCATTTCTATAATCACGTAAATTATATAAACGTTAAGATTTAATATTTCATTTTCTCTTAGATGATTCACTCCTATAAATCATTATCTCTTAAAAACGTTTTAAATAAAAGATCTCCGAAAATGTTTGCGCTTCGGTAATTAGAGGCCGTTATACCAGAATTATAAACTATCTACTGTATCGATTTGGTTGAAGGTGAATCCCAAACTTATCGAAGAACAACAACTGAAAAATATAAAGTGTGAATGATACAAACGTCAATGTCACATGAACTAATCTCGGTTATATTTAAATTTTGTTCTTCCAGTTTATTAAGAAATATTCTCTCTGACAACTTTGTACGTAAAAACAAAAATGACGTTTATTCTCAATTTTTTCTCTGAAAATGTTAACAAAATAAGGCTACAAGCTTAGCTATGTTTTTGATAGTTGAGGCATTGTAGAGGTATTGTTCTGTGATATCTAAATATTGTTTCAAGATGGCAATACCTAAATCCCTCTCATGGACTCCTTACTTGTTCAACTTAATCTTAACCAGTTACATATTTTCCTAGAATACACGTTCTGTTTATTTGTAATTTTGAATCTAATATTCACCATGTGGTAAAGTCCCATGCAGTTTTGTCTTTGCGACAATTGTAAAACCGAAACATATTATAAATTGTCTCCCTTATTTACTGGTAAAATTAAATAGTATTAGTTATTAACAAATAGTCTTTTTATTCTTCTACATATATATAATATTTAACACACTTAATGTAGAAAGTAGGATAACACAAACCAATCAAAAGTATACCATTAACAGTGCATGAGCTAGTAATTTGTCTTTTGGTGTTACTATCCTTAGAATATGGTTTCAATTTTTGGTTGGTGCATTGTAGGCTTGAGCAAGCGACTTCATTTCACGTTGCTCCCGGCTACGCATCAATAAAATTAGTACTAGTGTTGACAATCATCCCCATTCGGTGGAAAGTCTTGAAACCTTAATCGTTTAAGCACAACGAAATACATGGATAATAATTATTGTAATTGTTCCGTAGCTACCAGAAAGGCTTTTATGTTCTTTCAGAGATATCTATATTCTAAAGTTTTGGGATAGCAAATTATCTTTGGAAAAAAATCGTATACACATATTTCAGGCCTAGCGCATTTCAGTAATTTAGATAATATAAAGTACAATTTATTGATATTCTAAGTATGACATTGAAAAGCTTTTCCCGTCATTCTAAACAAGTTGTTGAAACAAGAATGGCTACATTCGGAAATATAATTGTTTATAAAATGTTTGTATAGGCATACATACCCTCATACACACGCACGCACACACACACAGCACATACACTCACATACACGCCCGCGCACACACACACACTCGCAAGCATACAAACACAGATACACGTATACACACAGACACATATGCATGCATACAAATGCATAAATTTATATTTCTAAATCTTGCTAGAACTTCCCCAAAACAAACACAGAAGTGGTGTGTTCTTGTCCCATTTTGTAATATATATATATATATATATATATATATATATATATATATATATATATATATATATATACCGGAGTAAGCACATGAAATGTGCAACAAGGTGGAAAAAAGAGTACTCAAATACCAGAGCTAGAGTAATATGCTTTATTTAAAAGAAGCAGAAATATAACAAAAGAACCGTTACTCAGGGTAACGGTTTTTTTGTTATATTTCTGCTGCTTTTAAATAAAGTATATATATATATATATATATATATATATATATATATATATATATATATATATATATATATATATATATACATATACATATATGTATATATATATATATATATATATATATATATATAATAATATTAGGGACAAAATCCAAAATTACAGGTAAAAAAACTCAATTAAAATCAATTTATAAAATAATTAAAATTAA
>NC_142939.1:18319327-18344327 GCF_046866305.1 Octopus bimaculoides | reverse complement strand
AAACAGATGGAAATCGAGAGAGAGAGGGGGGAATTGAGAGAGAGAGGGAAATCGAGAGAGAGAGAGAGAGAGGGGGAATCGTGAGATAGAGAGAGAGGGAAATCGAGAGAGAGGGAAATCGAGAGAGAGAGAGAGAAATCGAGAGAGAGAAATCGAGAGAGAGAAATCGAGAGAGAGAAATCGAGAGAGAGAAATCGAGAGAGAGAAATCGAGAGAGAGAGAGAGAGAGAGAGAGAGAGAGAGAGAGAGAGAGAGAGAGAGAGGGAGTTCATTGCACATAACGGAATTGTTATGGTTAGGATATATTTGATCAAATGTCTGCTTGATCAGAGTTGGCCATCAACAGAAGCAACAACGGTACCAGCAGCGAGAACAATGATATCAGTAACGCCCTACTCAGACAGTCAATCGACATGTGTTTGTCATATATAAAATAGTGGTTATTGTTTGCTCGTTTATTGGACTGTAACAATCTTTTGCTACGTTACAATTTGATGGAGACAATCATTAAGTGATAAGAGAACTGAAATAAATCGATACACATGCCAGTGCCACATCTAAATACCAATAGGTTGTTTTTGTCATTATCGGTAATATGTATAATTAAACAAAACACAAGAGCCAGGAAAGTACGAGGTCGGAATGTAGTCAATAGATCAGAAAGAACGTGTAGCTATATCTCTGGGTATTCGTGCAGTTATATGGAACTAGCAGAAATACCCGGCGTTGCCCGGGTTAAAGAGAATAATGAAATCTAAAAACGCCGTCTAGACTACGCATCATCTTTATATATAGAGATGTATATACACACACGCACCCAAACACACGTATATATATGTATATCAATATAAATATATGAAAGTCAATGAAGTTCCGTAAAAGAAGGTGATCATGTACATACTTTCTTGCTGTTGTGATTATAACACCTCATTGTAAACTATGTTCCTTGTTTTCCCTTGTGGAGCATATACAAATAGGTTTTTTATTGCTGCCCACTCTTGAGCAGCCAATATACAGTTGTCCATGTGAGAAGCAGGGCTCTTCCAAGAGAAGACCAGCTACAGACAGTGTTTGACCCTGATATTTGTTTATGGACATGGCAAAAGTCTTCTGAATGTAAAAGGAATGTCTGCTCCTGATGGAGTAAGAGGAATTCTTGGAATAAAGACGTCATCCCCTTTTGCACATCCAGAAAGAATGGTAGCCTCGATAACGTGTGACATCATTTTCTAAATAATGCTCATCTGTTATGTTCGGGTTAAAATTTCATCAACATCAAACATATATGAATTTTCATGGGAGTTATGGCCGTTATGCAAAGAATATAATTTCCAAATTTCATAAAGATCCATTCAGTACTTTTGACGTAGTTTTGGATAAGAAAACAAATGACTAATGTGTGTGTGTGTGTGCATGTGTATGTGTGTGTGATGGGTGTATATATGTATAGATATATGTATGCATGTATATATGTATATATGTGTACATATTACATGTACATCTATATATATAGATATATACATCTACACATATGTATACATATACATGTATGTATACGTGTACATCTATATGTATACATATACATCTCTCTCTCTCTCTCTCTTTCTCTCTCTCTCTTTCTCTCTCTCTTTCTCTCCTTCTCTCTCTCTCTCACTGAAAGTATCTGTCATTACAGTATCGAAATGGTGTACATATACATGTATATGTATACATATACATCTCTCTCTCTCTCTCTCTCTATTTCTGTCTCTCTCTCTTTCTCTCTGTGTGAAAGTATCTGTCACTACAGTATCGAAATGTGATTGTTTCAGTTAGTGGAATAGTTTCATTTTTAAAGTGAAAGTATTTGACATGAGTGTTTTTGTTTCACTTTTGACACGTAATACTTAAATAGTGGAGGAGATATTATGTTGCCGTGTGCTCGAACTCTGAAAGAAGTTAATATTTTTTTTTGACTAAAACACAACTGGAACCCTAAGTAAGGCATGTGTAAAGTTTGAATGAAATTGGTTGCGTAGTTCTCGAGTTTTAGGGATTCACACAGACAGACAGACAGACAGACAGATAGACAGACAGACACACATTCTCATTTTTATATATATAGATAACACGAATGATAATGAAGATCAATTGATCAAGATTGTAATATCTTTGATCAGAGCTCTCTATCAATAGGAGACTGCAACTTACAAACTAGAATAGGTTATGAAATTTAGCTTCACCACTAAATGGCTCCATGTTCGATTCCAAAGCACAGCATTTTGGGTAAGTATCTTATAACAAATCTTTGTGTGGACCAATCCTTGTGAGTGTCAATATGACGGTAACTGTCAGAGTGAGCATTTTTGTTCTTTGATTCAGTTTATCACTCTGTTTAAGACATATGTGGTTAGCGGAGGACACACCGTAACAGGCATTTGAGCGAAGTCCCAGTTTTGAGCAGGTGAAAGGACAAATTCCTCTCGTCATCCCAATTCTAGAGGCTGTGACATGGGACAAGGCGCTATACGTTCTCTTCTGATTCTACTATTAAGTATATCTATCTATCTATCTATCTATCTATCTATCTATCTATCTATCTATCTATCTATCTATCTATTTATCTATCTATCTATCTATCTATTTATCTATCTATCTATACATCTATCTATCTAGCTAGCTATCTATCTATCTATTTATATACATATATATATATATATATATATATATATGGGGGGGGATTTACGAAAAAAACAACAACAGACGAGGACAAGTGGTGTAAACAACAAAAGGATGTATTAGTTTAACGCTCGGTAATAGAGAAAGTCTTTAACGTTTCGAGCTACGCTCTTCAACAGAAAGGGACACAGAAAGAAATAAGGAGAAAAACAAGGAGAGAAAAATATAAATGTAGTGGTCAGCGATTTATCATGGCGAATGATATATATATATATATATATATATATATATATATATATATATATATATATATATATATATATATATAGCATATACAATACATACATCTAACAAAAGTCAATGTTGTCAAGTTCATAAATGCGGAGGTTTTAATGCAATATTCTTATAATGTTGTAGTAACATATCTAAAAGAAAATACGTAGCAATTATACAATCTCAATATTTGATATGCATAAGGCGGTGAGATGGCAGAATCAATACTGTACTGGAAGAATGTGCAGCAGCATCTCTTTCAGCTCTTTACGTTCTGAGTGTAAATTACGCTGAGGTCGAAATTGCCTTTCCCTATTTGAGGATTGATAAAAGAAGTAACATTTGAGTGATGGACTGGATGTAATTGACTTACACCTTACCTCACACCTATGGCATTGTGCCTAAATTAGAAAGAAATATTTTCGAATACGCACATTATCATATTGGCTGAAATTGTGATGGGGAGATATTCAAGATTGTCGAGGTAACTACGAATATTCGCAACCTATATCATAAAAGTCTGTAACAATTTTTTTTGTCTCTTTGGACAGTAAGTGTTATTTCTTATTTGCTTCTATCTGGAAATCAAAGGAAATGACTATCACTCCCTTCAAATTATACTTTTGTTACCGGAGCTTGTTTTGAAACTGACTCGTTTTCCATCACATTTCAAACAGATTCAGCGCTGTGTTGCTGAAGCAGAATATTCTAGAACTTTCTAGAAGTTTCAAGAACTTTCAAGAATTTCTAGAAGTTTCTGGCAACATATATGGCAGTATAAATACAGGAATCGTATGCTTAAAAGTCTAGCTGCTCAAGTGGCGACAAGTTTGAGGAGAGTAAATTTGAAGGAAATATTCACCATTTTTCATACTCTCTAAGGGTAGGCAATTATTATATCCTAAATTAAGAAATAACAGTTTCTACCCAGGAACAAAAATTGTGTTAAACAATGTGATATATACTTATTGATTATATCTGAATGAACTTTAGGAACATTCCATAAACGTGTCATAATATTCGATATTAACGTAGAGAGAATACAATTATTCACTATGGGCATAGTGAAAACGCAGAGCATACAGGAGAAGCAAGGGAAAATACAGAAATTGTTTGGGAAAAAAATTATGTGGTAAATCTGGTTTCCTTTACAAGAGAAGAAAAACGTAACAAACAGACAGATATGATAAAGAAAAGAAAGTGTGTCTCTTTTATGAAACTGGAAGTGTAAAAAATTATATACAGAGGAAATTATTATAATAAAAACTTAATAGAAACAGAACTGTTTAGAAATGTCCGCAGGTGTATAGAAAGAAAGGGGTGAAAAGGTTTATTTATACAGATTTACGTACAATTAGGATTCCTGCAGTGGAAATCTTGAACGATATCTGATAGACGAAATGAAAAAAGAGATAAGACAAATCGTGCGGGGAAACGTTGGGGTGGAGATAATTATATGAAAGAAAGCTATGATGGCAAGATAAATGTAACAAATGAAATTTTGTAAATCAAATTAAAACAATATAGAAATAAGTTCTGATTAAATAAAGTCTAGCATAATCTAGTTCTCTGTTTAGGAGTATATTTACGTAAATGAGAATATTTCGATGTGTTAGCTACTAATATTGCGTCTAGACAATAAAGTTGTATTCAATAGATGTTTTTACTTTCGGTGACATTGCTTTATAAATACAGCTGCTTTCATTCGTACATTAGTTATCATAAGTTGTTAATGAATTTATTATACATACACCGAAGTCTCTTCAATTATGTGTCTGTATCAATGTCTATATGTTCTACTCTGTGTCTATATGTATACTTATATCTACAATTATCTGTCTGTCGCGATATCTTCTACTTTCTTTTTATCTTTTACATGTTTCGGTGATTAGACTACGACCACTCTAGGGCGCTGTCTACAAGGATATTCAACCAAATGAATCGACCCCAGTAATTAATTTTGCTAAGCATGGTACTCATTCTATCGGTAACCTATGCCGAACTGCTATGATGAGGGAACGTATGTTTATCGTGTATACATATATATATGTGTGTGTGTGTGTGTGTGTGTGTGTGTGTGTGTGTTTAGGTGTGTGTATGTGAGTGTATCTCCATACATGTGCTTTTCTTTCGGAATGTACGTAAATATGTGCCTATGCGTATCATCTATGTATCTCTCTATATATGTACATGTGTATATACATATATAGGATGCCAGCAATAGCAGGGGACATAGTATTGACCACACAGTAAGATGAAACAATCGTGAGATGTTTTTTGTTGGTAAGTATGTATATACACAGATGTTGATACATATTTTGATACATCTATCTATCTATCTATCTATCTATATATATATATATATATATATATATATATATATATATATATATATATACGTATGTTTGTATGTATCTTTGTACGCATATATATATATATATATATATATATATATATATATATATATATAAATATATAGTTGGAATTTATAGAAAAACAAAAGACGAAGACAGTTGTATGAACAACAAGCAGGTATATAGGGCGTCCACAACGTAATTATGCAGACAGAAAATCTATTACAATTACAATGAAAACTGGATACTGTTCACATGTTACACAATATGAAGTAAATAGTGAAGTTGATATAAAATAGTTAATAGATTTCTATATGTACCCCATTCGTTGCATGAAAATGTCTTCATTCAATTTCCGTCCATTTCTTCCTTAACTTACCTTCATCAACAGTCGTAATAGCGGCAGTTATTCTTTGGTAACCTAACTCCTTTATTTTAGTGGGGTACACAATATCTTTTGTACAACCCACAAGAAAAATCAGTGGATGTTATATCTGGTAAAGGGGTGTCAAGGAATTGGATCAACTCCTCCTATCCTGCAATCTGAATGGTTTTTATTTAAAAATCCGTGAACGTTTATTCCTCAATGAACGGTGCTCAATTTTGTTGAAAGATGACACATGGATGGAGTTATTCTAGCTGTGACACAACGTGTTCTTCTAGAACATCAAAGAATACATCAACTGTTATTGTGTTTTCAAAAACAAATTCACCAATAACTTTGTTGCATAAAATCGTGCACCACACATAAACCGTTGAGCTGCCACGTTCGATTCCCCTAGTAATGTGAAGATTTTTCGATCCCCAAATTCTCGCATTAGGCAAGTTAAGTTTTCCAGACACATAGAAGTTTGTTTCATCCCTAAAGTAAATACGATTAAGGAAGTCGCCATTTTTGAATTTTGCAGGATTTTAATAGTAAATTCGTTTTGTTGCAGTTTGTTATTTAACTTCACTGGTTGCAATAACTAAATTTATATGCGTATATCTTCAAATTCCTATGGAGCGCTATATGAATGTTTACCCTGAAATGGTGATCTCAGTAATTATGGCTGAACGGAAAGTGTTCGGATGAATTTAGCGTTATGCAGATGTGGATATGGCTGACGAAAACACTCAATATCTTCTTCAGATGTTCTTGGCCTTTCGGTTTATGTAGTACCCTCTTTGTTTCCATTCATTGCTTATGCTAGCTGTGAATCGTCTGACTTGCCGGAGATTGTTTTCCATATTTAGATGTGTAATTTCTTTACGTTTGAATATCTGACTTTATTTCAATAAACAAAGGCACACTTTGTGTCATTTCTTGAGGTGTATTCATTGTCTAAAATGTAAAACCAGCATTAATTGCGGTCCTAAACATAAAAACATAACATTGACAAAACTACTAATGTCATTAAAAGATCTTTACTAATAACATATTAACCTGCAACAAAAGTTTAGGTGCCACCTCTTCTAGGTTTTGCGTAACACCATATTGAAATTGTCGAAAGTCTTTGTGGACACCTTGTGTATATAAGCATGCGTGGGGGGGGGGGGCGACTGTGTGGGGGCATGCGCGCATATTTATTCGCTGATAATGTGGTCACTTTTTATATATCCTTTTATGAGAAATTATCTTTTATTGAGTTTCCTTGTGAAACATATATTACCTCAGTTGCAAATTCACGACAATGCGTTAAATTTCACATGCATATACCGAGTTTTGTAAAGGAATATTCCCAGGCCTATTTATCTATAAAACAATTGAGTGGGATCGAGATGCGTAATATAGGAGTTAGATGAAATGCATCCAAAACGAAATCCCGTTCAATTCGATAGATTCATTTGGAAATCTCGTGACACTGCTGGTCGGTTTCAAAAGCAATTTCATATTGCAGTAATTTGGTTTTGTTCTTTTTTTCACAACAAATTGTTCGAAAGATAATGCCCTGTTTGGGTATTCAGACAAAGTATGATCTGCACACGGACAGGGAAATTTATCTGGGAGCGATTTTTTTTTAGTTATCCAGGTTTCTTAAATAATTTTTCATGTAATATTAAGAAACATTCAAAATAATCGACATAGAAAAATATTTGTTGTTTAATACTTTTATGATTGATATTAACCAAGTTACAAAATCTTTGGAATGGTTTATAACCTACAGTTATGGATATAAATTCATGTATAAGTGAACATACATCCATACATATGTTGGGAAGTGTGTGTGTGTGTGTGTGTGCGTGTGTGTGTGTGTGTCTGTGCGTGTCATATAGAGGCATCCATCGAATTTTCCTATCCAAAAGGCTTTTCATATCTAATATTTATACGTTATTTGTTATACCTTTATATATTTCGAGTTTCACTGGCACCAAAAATACGTTCTTCATGTTATGTTAAAGTTTCTTAGTCCTTAAGATGTATGTATATGTGTATGTATGTATTTATGTTTGTACAGAAAGATATGTGGAGGCGCAATGGCCCAGTGGTTACGGCAGAGGACTCGCGGTCATAGGATCGCGGTTTCGATTCCCAGACCGGGCGTTGTGAGTGTTTATTGAGAGAAAACACCTAAAGCTCCACGAGGCTCCGGCAGAGGATGGTGGCGAACCCTGCTGTACACTTTCACCACAACTTTCTCTCACTTTCGGGAGCAATAAAATAAGTACCAGTTGAACACTCGGGTGAATTGAATTGACTCACTCCCTCCTGCAAAACTGCTGGCCATGTTCTAAAATTTAAAACTTCTTTAATATAGACACGGAACGCAGCGAATTGGCAGAATAGTTAACACGCCGCAAAGAACTTATCGGCATTTCGTCTCTTTTTACGTTGTGAATCCAAATTTCGTCCTTTGTCATTTGAGGGTTAATAAAATAAGTACCAGTTGAGCACTGAGGTCGATACTATCGAGTAACCCACTGATTGGAAATTGGTATCATTGTGGCAAATTTTGAATCCAATATTATCCACATACGGGCATCCAAACGCACAGATGAAGTATCTATCTGTGTATCTAATTGTTCTTTTGCTGGATATGGAGTAATTGTACTGAAAGGAATGCTGATGTCCAGTTGCAGTTGATGAATATTTGTACAGAAATGTGGTTTTGCAACTTGTTTTAAAATATGACGTTCGGTGCGCACAATATGTCTAGATACGGACGCACGCACATACACGCACGCACGTACACATACATACATACATACATACATACATACATACATACATGCATACATACATACATACATACATACATACGTACGTGTGTGTGTCTGACGCCACTTTAGCATGGCTGTTCCGTTTGAACAGAACAGCGATGTTGAAGTGGCAAGAAATATTGCCAGTACAGCTACTGCGTTCATTACTTACGGAGATTTTAGAACTAGCTTATTTGCTTGCATGCAATTGTGTGTGTGTATGCATGTATACTGTGTTAACAGTTTTCTGTGACAAAATATCTGTGATAAAGAAAATCTTCTCGAACGCCATAGCATCCAGGGTATGCATATCATTTAACACGAAATTTGGCTCCCTGTTAAGGCTGCACACTTTTACTTTCTCGGTTAGTACATGACGTCATGTAGAGACTTTTTGCGGACTGCTGCAACAAGAGAGTAATAGGTACAAATAGAGTCTAAAGGCACAGCTTACGTATGAGGAAAGCAACTCATAACTTTTGTTAGATGCAGAGTTAATTTACGTTCGTTTACAGCCATTATTTTCCTATTTTGGGAAGATTATGTTAAAAACAATGCAACAAATACATCATAGAAACATTTATTTGAAATATTTCGAACACAGAAACTAAATTATATGAATCAAATATATACTATACAATCATTTAACACTTCATAAAAATCTCATGAAGGAAGAATATTAGTATGTACATATATTATAATATGATAGACAGGGCCTGTTGTTGATTACAGCAAATTCAATAATATATAAATGTTCAATACATAAAATATGGTCCCAGATTAACAAAAGCGATACATCAGGTTTACAACTTTATCAATATAATCACGAATGTAATTATTTTAATTGTATTGTAATGTCACTGATGTCTACGTATTTGGATTCACTGGTGTGTTGGTCCTGGTAATAATGGCAAGCAATTATCGGTAGGAGCACTTTTAACTGTAATCAGGGTACCTTGGGTATAAACAATATTTTATCTTTCGTCTAAATTGGAAAATGACATTATGTATCAGAGATGGCTCACCTTTACTGCCTAATAATGGCCCTATGTGTACAAATTAGAAAAAAAAAAACATTTCGCTAGTGCGCATGTCAGCTACAGCTTAGCTTTATCCTAATTGCATGTGTAATATTATACCTACAGTTTAATGCTATAAAGAGCAATTCTGATCGTATTGGCATTTCAAACCCCATCTGCTCAGATCTTCATTCGATAACATTGGCCCTCTACTTGATTTCTTGATATTTATCATATATATTATCTGGATGGCATGTTAAAACAAATCAGTAGTTTTTGCATTTAGCAATAATTGCCATTCCATCGTTAAAATAGTCCCACTATCCTTCACAAGAACATAACATTGTTGCTTCTTTTGAGTATAAAAATTACTCCACGTGTTTTGGATGAAGGAAATGGGATAATGGACAACTCATGTCTTTTTCGTGAGCATTGAGATGGATTTCTTGTTTGAATACAGGTCTTTATTTTTTATTCATATTTATTTTACCAAACTGAGAAAGCTGAATCACAAAGTTGACTTTGTGATTTATATGAAAATAAACAAGCAATACACTGAATTATTTCGCCGTAAGAACAAAGTTTTTTTGTATATTTTATATTCAGTAATGAAGAAAATATATAAATTTATATAGTTGATTGATTTATACCAGTTATTACTTGTATATTTTTATAATTAAGAAAGATAAAATTAAGCACTGCAGATGTTTTACAATGACATATTAGAGTTTCCCTCTACTACGGAGAAAATTATTACTATGTCTATAAAAGGCAAAATAAATCTCATCAGAATATAAGCTTTAACAATTTAGTGATTGTCAGCTGATGTCACCTGATGTCAACAGACAATTTAATAACTTTATGATTAAATACCATAGCTCATGTCTAGTGGAAAATACCAACGGAAAGATTACTTCCAGATATTTATGAATAATAAACAGCTTCTTGAAGGTCGGTCGATTTATTTTGTAATTCTGTAAGCCAGAAAAAACGCTGTTCATTTTATATTATTCATTTAGATTATTGTTATCAAAATTAATAAATAATAGATCATATTTTTTTCCAATATTTTATGGGTATTACATTTTATATCTACTTCAATATGCAGCTGAGAGAAACATTGATTTCATAATAATATTAATTGAAGCTCAGGTCAGCCAAATACCAATAATGGAAGTGTCTAGCATTACTAAATAAGTAAATACACTTTTATATAATGGCTTCTAAATAAAAGAGGAGCGCATGACACATTTTTCATAAATGGTTGAGACTTAGTTTTTTTCTACTTTGGAGTAAAGGTCAAACCAAGATAGGGATAGAGTGAAATATAAATATTCAACTTAAGCAAAATTGTTTGTGGGTTACCTGAGCGTAACTTTTAAAATCTTCAATATGTCTATACATTCTTGGAGACACCCTTTCTGGCATTCTCATAAAAAAAATACTTTTGCTAGAAACATTGTAATTAACACGTGTAGGGCATATACATTTTTTTCAAAGTTTCTAACGACACAGTCGATATGAATCACAATATTATAATTACTAATTTAACTGGATCGAGTCAAAAGAAAACAGGAGGAATGTTTAACACAAGAAATATATTCTATGTATAAGCTAACCCAGGTCAATATGTGCTACAGATGTTCATTTGTAGCCGGTAATATACAAATCAGGTCGAAATTGATTCTCTTTCGTTACTCCGAATTGAATAAAGTTAGTTTCAGTAATAGGCTCAATATAATATCGCATGTGCATGCATGGCTGCATGGCAATTAAATTGCTTGCCACCCACATGGTTCTGGAGTTAGTCCTACTGCGTAGCACCTTGGGTAAATAACGTATAATGTCCCTGGGCGATCAAAGCCGTGTGAGTGGAGTGAAATTTGGTAGTGTGAAACTAAAAGATGATATTCGTTTACATATGTATACACCTATGTGTGCGGGAATGGAGCGCAATGGCCCAGTAGTTAGGGCAGTGGACTCGCGGTCATAGGATCGCGGTTTCGATTCCCAGACCGGGCGTTGTGAGTGTTTATTGAGCGAAAACACCTACAGCTCCACCAGGCTCAGGCAGGGTATGGTGCGAACCCTGCTGTACTCTTTCACCACAACTTTCTCTCACTCTTACTTCCTGTTTCTGTTGTGCCTGTAATTCAAAGGGTCAGTCTTGTCACATTGTGTCACGTTGAATATCCCTGAGAACTACGTTAAGGGTACACGTGTCTGTGGAGTGCTCGGCCACTTGCACTTTAATTTCACGAGCAGGCTGTTCCGTTGATCGGATCAACTGAAACCCTCGACGTCGTAAGCGACGGAGTGCCAACAACATACCTATGTGTGTGTGTTTGCCTTTGTGTTGGTGTATATATATATGGTATGCATGTATGTTTGTATGTATGTAAATATATGTTTCTGCCTGTCTGTCTTTCTGACTTCGTTTCTGCTTGGCCCTCCCCCGCTTAACAACCGGTACAAGTGTGTTTGCGTCCCTGTAATACACATACACACACACACACACACACACACACACACACATAAATATATATAAAGATATATATAAAACACATATATACATATATATATATATATATTAATAAATTATAGGGTGGCAAAGAAAATTTTAGAAATTTTATTTACCACCAGTGGCCTAGCGAGAGTAAAAACAGTCAATAGACTATGTATTATTCATTAGAAATGCAGAGACGCCTATAATAGGACATCTACTCGCTAGAAGATGCTGCTATTTCTAGCGAGTAGATGTCCTATTATAGGCGTCTCTGCATTTCTAATGAATAATACATAGTATATATATATATATATAGATAGAGAGAGAGAGAGAGAGAAAGAGAGAAAGAGGCAAACTGCTGCAGAAAAGATAGACTGCACACAAACTCACGTACACTGTGTGTGTGTGTTTTTTTACATCCGTCACGGAGTAGATATGCTATTAGATTTATCGACACCTATTACTGTTTCCTTTCACTGAAATGTTATTATAAACACCTAAAGAAATTTCGGAACATAAATCCTAATTATATTGCTAAAATGCATAATGAATATGTCATATGCGTTACATTTTACTGTCACTTGATTTTAATCACATAATATATATGTTTTAGCGACGGTATTTAATTAAAGTTACAAGCAAATCATTTTCTAATTTCTTTGTATCATTAGTGTAACTCTTGTTTCTATTTTGTATTATTTAATTTCAACCAATTTTATGTTCTTAAGTAACATACGCTTCTTGTTGGAAACATTCTAGCTTCAAATGTTTTCTGAAGTGTTATATTACTAGGTATAAAATATCATTGGCTTCTGTATTTCAGTTCCTTTGCGGCAAAGAATAGGCCATGTAAAAATGCTATATTTCAAGTAAAATTTATACTTATGAGACATTAATAGATTTGATAGGTAATGCGATGGAGGCGGCCATTTTATGAAATATTTCATTAACGTGGCATTTAAGTGTATGATTGATGTTAAGCTAGCGTTTAGTGTATACCTTTTAGATGAGTAGAAACCTTATAGCCATCCTTTTTTTTAACGCTGGAACATATCCACACACTAGTAATACAGCGACATATGGAACGGTAGAAAGGACAAAATAACAAGAAGCATTCTCACACGTTCATATTTTGGCAGAGAGATCTTCCTGATATATATGTATGTGTTCTCACATGCGATTTTAAGTAGTATTCCGGAGCAAAAAAAGGAAAAAAAGCTTCCTAAATATCTTCTGGTATGTTATTCACCGATTGCTTACATATTATGTTAATTTACTTAGTGTACATTGCATTTCCTAATTCAGCATATAGGCTGGAGAAAGGTTGCTTCAGCAAAATGAGATTTTGGCTACCAATCGTAACACACATACACACACACGTAAACACACACACATATGTGTCTATGTATGAGTCAGTTACATACATACATACATACATACATGCATACATACACACACATATGTATAAATATATCTATATCTATATACATATCTATATATATGTATTATATATGTACGTATATATATATATATATATATATATATATATATATATATATATGTGTGCGTGTGTGTGTGTGTGTGTGTGTGTGTGTGTGTGTGTGTGTGTGTATGTACATGTACGGATGTATATAGAATACGACATTGCTTATATTTACCGTGCCGCCGCAGTAATATTATTTGTGTGAAAATCTTTCAGAAGCAGTCCAGAAACTCTTGATTTATAAACGGTTATTTTTCCCCCCATTGCAATAAATTTTCTGTCTCGTTAGTCTTTTTCCATTTTGTGAAGCTAGAAGCAAACGAATGCCGAACAGTATACATGGAACGTAAACAGTTAGTTAACGTCAAAATGCCATACTGAATATAATACAACAACTAGAGTATTTGATTTTAGTTGTGTAATTGTCGTATACATCAAATAACAGTGTGATGAAAAGAAATGCATTCGAAAATCAATAGGGCATAAAAGTTGCTAGCGTTGCGTGTGAATGTGATATCCATGTGTACACAGACACACACACAGACATACATAAATATATACACACATACAGAGTCGCACACACATGAACACACTGACGCGCACACACATATAAATTCATATATACACATATATATATATATATATATATATATATATATTTATATGTATGTATGTATATATCCATGCGTGTGTTCGTATGGTATCACGACTATGTTTGGGTTTTGTCATTATTTATTTCGGTTTGTATTTAATGCTTTTGTTTAAGCCACTTGCATTTCCTTTGGAACAATAAACTTCCTGAATGCAGCATCAAGGTTTCTAGATTGTCATATGTTGGAAGAATCGTAGTGTTCGTTTGTGCAAATATCTCTTTTATTAAGGAAAAACAAACATTACTCACAATACGGCATGGTGCTGAAATAACACTCAGCGTATACAACATACACATATCCTAAGCAAAAAAAAAAAAACACGTGATCAATGCCATATATATAAAAAACCGAACAGTCAAATGTACTTGGTAAATTTCACATAAATGAGATTTGTCTGCAAAATATATGCTATGTCATTCAACATGAATATTGTATATTTTCCATACATAAATACACGTATATAAATACATATATAGAAGTTTGGAAAGTTGTTATATCCTTACACCTCCAATATCGAAGCGCGGTTGATATTGTCAACGATAGATAAAGAATACACTGTAACGGTGTTATAACAATACAAAAAAGAAACAGCAACAGTAACAAGCACCTAAAGAACAAACTCTTTTACGAACCATCAATCAATATTTCCAACACACTAACTCGAACTGTAAACTGTATAAGGGCTTCGAAAACCAAACTACAAACTGCCGACGACGTCAGACTGCTACTATTTATATGTAGTGATCCCGACTATTCTCGTCAGAGCGTGTTGTACTCGCGCCACAATATCCCGCCCTTTAAGATTTCGTGTTCAGAAGGAATAAAGAAATTTTATTTATTATTATTTTTTTATTAGTATCTTTTTCATTTGGGCCTTATCTCAAGGTGTTCCTCATGAGAGTTTTCTTCCTCGACATTTCCAGGTGTCCGCTGCGGAATTTGCTCCAACACATGTTTTTGTAATGCAGTCGGCACTACCACTATTTGCGCATACATCAGAATATCGTCGCATGTTGAGAAACTACTCGAATTTGTGTTTTGATTCCGCTTATTTTTTAAAGTTTCTTTCATTTTTGTAATACACTCATTGCCTGCAGATTTCATTCTTATATTGTGTGCTGTCACTGGCACTTCTTGGATAACATTAGCCATAATACTTCTTATATCATATTTTGCCTGCAGTGCGGTTATCCTTTAGTGGTTCTGTATTTTGGGGAATTAGTCTCGATAGACAGTCCACATGTCCTGTTTTTTCGATGGAATATATTGCATTTTGCAATTGTAATTTAGTAATGTTATACTCCAACGTTGTAGTCGGTCCGCTGTATGGGTAGGTAACCCATTCTTTGACCCATAAATTGATAGCAATGGTCGATGATCTGTTTGTAACAGAAAGCTTCTACCATGTAGAAACATGTGAATTGTTTTCACAACAAAGATAATGTATAAGGCTTCTTTTTCTTTCTGGCTGTATTTTTTCTCCGCCGCTATCTGCTTGTGTAGCAAAACTACTCCTATTCCATACTCCGAAGTATGAGACACTACAACAATGTCCATTTCAGGATCGAAATGCCCTAGAGACAAATCTGCTATAACAATGTTTTTATTTCTTCAAACTCGTTTTGGCATTTAACCGCCCAAGCCCTTAGATTGTGCATGTTAGGAATGTAGATTTGGCAGTAGTTTGCCAGCCCAAGAAACGATTGTAACTTTGGTATAGTTGTATGAGCAGGCATAGTCTTTATTCCGTCTGCCATCGACGGGTCAAGCCGTCTGCCATTTTTATCAAATATTTGCCCTAAGTACCTAATTTGCGGCGAAAAGAATTCGCATTTTACTTTGCGCTAAGTGTCAAAGTGAATCCGTGCTCTTTAATTTTCTTAATCAAAGCTTTTATATGGTCCACATGCTTTTCACACGAATTACAAGGGATATGATAATTAGTGCGTTCGTTTTGTAGTGAATTTTCTTCAGTCACTCGTATGTTCTTATATCGGCATTGAATGAAATTCGGTTTAAAATTTGGCCAACAACTAGAATCCTCGCACTCCAAACCCGGAGATTTTGATGAGTGCACAGTTTCCGGTTGGGATGAAGCACCCTAATTTGTTTTGGAGTGTAGCAGGTAACATCCTTCGCATTGCCGCACTTAGAAACTTGATGTTAAGCAAGAAAAACATCCTTTTTGACTGACAGGTGTCGTTGATCAAGCTCATGCTTCACGATAAAATTCTAATAACTGAAAAATATTCAAAGTCACTTCCATATTTGAGTCTCGTAATTAATGTTAATTAAATTTATTCAATTATATAATGCTGTAATGTGTGAGTTTTGAATGTGCTTAGTTTCTACCAGGTCTCAACTACAAAGCACTGCTTAGATCATAGATGTACTAGTATGGTTATTGGTTATAAGCGTAAGCACTGAATGGCGTTACATGTTAAATGCATACTTGGATGAAAAATAAAACCCTTCTCTGCGATGAGTAATGAATAAGCTTTCAGAAAACTTAAATGGTCTATATGTTTATAATTTGACCTTTGAAAAAAGAAAGGATTATAATGAACCGTATTGATTTTTGTTTGTTAGTGGATTCAGATTAGAAAGCCTGTAACTCCAAGAGCAAAATACTGTCCATTTAGATATAGGCAGATATTTCATTCATTGATTTACTGATGTTGCTAATTTAATTGGATTTGTTAATTTAAATATTAGCGAAATGGAAATTGATTTCAACATACCATTGCAAGAACAATAATAATAACAAATAATTGCAATAGCCAACAATACTAGATCAACCGTCAACCATCAGTAATTCAAGTGTAAGACACTGTTTCAATCCTTCATTAAAAGCAGAAGTTTGATATTAATTTACGTTTTATTTATTCATGCGAACAGTAGAGACTCTGTGATGTTTGCTGCTATTTCAAAACGGATAAAGTATATGAAACTGCTCAGCTAAAGCTATATGCAGATCAACTGAAAAACAATAGCTGTGAGGGGAATGGGGATTCGATAGAATGTTTGCAGCTCAGTGTATTTCAACCAAACGTATTATTACCGTGAGTGGATGACCTTTATTTAATAGCAAAATATACGTTAGGGGAAAACCCCTAAATATTTACCCGCTTGTTTAAAATACAAAGAGCTGCACAGTAGAACAAAATAGTAGGGCCTACCATTGCATGTATTGATTAAAGTAAAGAAATCCCACCTCATTTGTAGATTGGTGCGAATTTTATCGATGTGGTATGGCCATTTGTTTAAAACGTTTGCTTTGCACTTAAGAGCTAACAGGTTCAATCCTACAGCGTAGTATTGATGCAGATGTCGTTTACCATAGCTTCAGATCGACTCAAGTTTGCGAGTGAAACTTAAGAGATGGAACCGTTGGGATCTGTTGCACAGATTGTAAAAGCAATTTAATATTACAACCTTGACATGAAGAGTTGTCTCTTAGAAATTAGCTAAATTTACACGTGATTATGGATTGCCAAGTCACTCGCAAGCTAATTCAAGTAGTAATAGAGTTCGTAGAAGGACCCACTACTCATTGTCGAAACTGACGGAGAACCATTTACTTATGTTAATGGTTACGACGAAGCAAAATACAGTGGGTTATGTTGCCCGGCACGTTACACATTCAGTGAAATAGCAACCGTCAGATTGTGGAACATAGTGCTTTTTAGAATAATCAGATTTATATTAGTTCGACATTATTCGTATCTTTTATATATATATATATATATATATATATATATATATATATATATATATATATATATATATATATATATATATATATATATATATATATATATATACATATATATGTATATACATATATATATATATGTATATATATATATATATATATATATATATATATAAATATATATATATATATATATATATATATATATATATATATATATATATATATATATACGTCACGAATAATCTTGAATGAATCTTTTCATGTGTATGTTGGATTATCTTATTTAATTTTGTATGAATTAACCTAAATATTCCACTATCTATCAAATAACTACAGAAAACAATAATTCCAAACGTACAACTTCAAAACCCGCATTTCTGCATACATGCACATATGCAGACAAATATATATATGCACAGATTCTACAGAATATATGCACACAGTATGTATGTGCGCATGATTGTGTGAATGTATGCAGTGTGTGTGTATCTATATATGCATATATATGTACACACAAACATACAGATAAACGGGAAGAAAGACACAGAAATAGAAACTGTAATTTGAGGTATTCAAATTAACAGCTAAAGCTGACATTTTTACGCTGATTCCTGTCACAATAATAGAAATATTTGATATTCACTAAGATATATTGAATTACCTACAATATAGGAAATATTTCTGGTTCTGTATTAATGTTTTATCTGTCCACCACGCATGTTACATCTTCCATAACACAACAATTTAGGGAATGTACCAGAAATTTTAGATTGGAAGGAGAATAAAATGTATCGATAAGAAAATCTTATAAGGCAAAGATAATAATTTATAAAGAGATTACATCTGTTCTGTATAAAGAGTATTTCTGTAAAACAGGAAATGCAATAAGACGTTTATTAGGGCAAGCCGTCACCTATTTTGGTTAGGTAGTGTACTTCTAGCGATACTAGTGATTAGTTTTGTGAGAGCTATTAAACTTATTCAAACTGCTTTAAAGATTGATATAGAAATGCTAGGCTGGAAAAGATTTCAACTGATATTGAGAGAATAAAATTAATCGTCATTCGTTATCCTGAATTTATGTTGATATTCTCTATGTAACCTCGAGTTATTTCAGTCATGTTGAATTAATCTACATCCTAACTGATTAAAGACAACCAAATAAATGTGGCGAAAGTATTGCATAGATGATTGAATGAAGAAAATTCACACAGGAATGTAGCATTAGTAAAACATAAAATTACCTACTTCGCTTTTGGTAGGTTTCTTGCGTTAGTTCTCTTCGTTTTCGTACACTTAACAAAATAAGACCCCTTAGATGAGGGAGAAGATCTAAAAATAAGCTGTCGAAAGAGACGACATTTTATCAAGCAGAGCGCAGCTGTCTCTTACGCTGCATAATACAAAGTCACACAGTATTAATTGATACGCTTAGAAAAATTCGGTAGTGAATATTTCAGAGTCTCCATGAAAATATGCCGTTTTTTTTTTCTTTTTTTAAAAATTTTCTTAAATGTCTTCCTATTTACTGAAATAACTTCGATATTTTCCTTCGGAAGTGACTGGATTCAAGGAGACCAACAGATTTAAGGATTTATCTCAGGATTTTAATCCTGGATAATAAACTCTTTCACGGTGGAAGTAAAAATAATTTCTTAATCGCAGTAAAACAAGACTAAACTCATAACATTAGATTGGAAGTTCAGTAAGAATGCGGAGACTTATTTCTTAAAAATAACAGATTATGCTATGTAACTGAAAGAAAAAGACAAAAAATATTTTGCCAATGGAAGAATTAATCACAGGAACGAACGTCTTTGTTTCACGTTCTTCTACAAACCCTGCCACCCTTATACACAGATACATTCTTCACTTCTATACGTGCATGCATTGACCTTTTTTCTTATCTGGTGAGCACATAAGCATGACGTTAGGAGAGATAAAAGTATGTTCAATGTACTATAAAACGGTATAATAAATATAAATATACATACATATTCACCAAGGAAATTACTTTCAAGTGAGGTATAAGGGTCTATTTGGTCAATTTCATAACAATCATTAAAAAATTTTCAGTCAAACTGGAAGAGATGCCATATAAACCGTAGGTGAATACTAGTTTTCCAATCAAAATCAGGTATATTCAAGTCGTTGTTTTAAAAAAATGTTTAAACTTACTCAAAAATCATTCCGATGCATATATCTGGTTTTGAAAGTAAACCCTTTATATTATCTAGGGATATATATATATATATATATACAGAGAGAGAGAGAGAGAGAGAGAGAGAGAGAGAGAGAGAGAGAGATAGCGAGAGAGAGAGAGTGAGAACTAAACGTATTCAAGATAAACACACATGTATAAGCACAGATATTTTTATATACTGAGAAATGAAGTTAGTTTCCCATTGAGTATAACAATACACTCGACTAAGTGCAGAAACGCATTTTTAACTCAACAGCTGTTTCTGGGAGTTCAGATTTACCTCATGCTTGTGATGTTCATAATTGGGAAATAGAATATCCAAAAGTCATGTATATTTATATATATCAAGCTTAATCGTGTTTATCTACATCACTATCTCCATAACAACCCAACAAGATTACACTTATAACCTGTCTTTACTTTGTGTACCAGACCCTCGATAAAGACTTCGGTGATAAAGTTAAAATCGTCTGAGCATGAGTACGTGTTTTCCATATTCAGCTTCACTAGATCTCACATATTGACTCTGTGTGTGTGTGTGTGGGTGTGCGTGTGTGTGTGTGAGAGAGAGAGAGAGAGAGTGTGTGTGTGTGTGTGTGTGTGTATGTGTGTGTGTGTGTGTGATTTTTATCCAAAAATTCATTTCCTTTTTTCCAAATTGAAATGCATGTTAAAAATGTATGCTCCGATTGATTTCCAGTTCATTCTTATAAAAATATATACAATCGCGCACTTGTGAATGTATGTGTGTGCGTTCGTATGCGCATTCAAACACAAGTACAGACATATGCAGGCACAAAAGATTCATGCATTCACACATATAAGCATACATAATATATGTGTGTATCTATATATAGGTACATGCATACATACATACATACATATACATATACATAACTACGTAGATACATATATCTTTTAGGGAACAGTGGATTGCGAGACATATAACGCTGCTTATGATAGAAATCCTCTAATGGCTGCCTTCTCATCTTTTCATTCTAAAAATGCTTTTCATCCCGATATTTACATACTATCATTTATAGCACTTATGATCTCCTGTTATCCACTGCTCTCAAAAGTGAGCACCTCACTTTAACTTTAATATTGATAAAATTCACGTGACGTTCACAATATAATTTAATTATATTTTAAAATACAGGAAACACTTGACTGGTCTCATATTAGATTTTCAAAATGTATATTGTATAAAGATGTGTCACGAATTGTTGTATTCTGGCCGTTGTTATGAAAGTCTGTTTTTAAAGTAAGAATGCGGTTTAGAATACTATCCGGTAACATGCAACTTAATTGGTCAGCTTCCATCTATTACGCTAATGTGAGAAGCGGATGAGAAGGTCCAATAAAAAGCTTCTTTCCATTGAATATGTCATATGACAGATAGAAAAGAAAGATATGAATGAATAAGTGATATAACAATAAGCTGTATTAAATCTCTGAGCGAGATGTAAACAGTAGCAATACGGAATCGTAACATATAATTGCCAACCAGGTGTGGCGTCCTATACGGGACAGTGTTACTGATGTTTATAGCCCCAGAAAGACACCTCCTCCAGCTGGCTAACGACACACATTCTGTGTCCAATTAGTATTCGCTACAATCCCTAGCCCTACATGATGCACACTAACTCAAATTTCTGGGTGGTTACCCGTCCTCAGCGTGTGTTAATCACCAGCTTGTGATTGAAAACTCAATCCACTCGCAAAATACTATATGCTCTTCAAGATGACAGACCGTCGCTGATCTCGAAAAAGGAGAAATAAGCTATATTAAATACCTGAGCGATATGTAAACAGTAGCAATACTGAATCGTAACATATAACTGCTAACCAAGTAGACATTCTTCAATATTAATTTACACGAAAATGAATCGTGTGTTACACATGTCTTTCATAGCCTGTTCTGCAGTGGCTTGTAATTTTTGGTAAACGGAGTAGAGCCCGAAAATTGATTGAAGAGAAAGACAAGAAATTTCAGAAAGTTGGATTCCGCGAATATATCCAGTTGTTCACAAACTGGAATATGTCCTGTTTCGGGATCCGGTATTTGTTGACGATAAATATATAATCTCATCCTAAAGTGAATATTGTTTATCGAATGTAGTCTTCATTGCATTGATTCCCTTTTATAACAACGGCCAGAATGAACTTAATTCGTGACATAGCTCCATACACTATACACTATACACTATACACTTTCGAAAAGGTAATGAGAAATCGGTCAAGTTTATTCATGTATATTAAAATATAATTAAATTTAAATTGATTCTAATATGTTATCTCTGTACTTTCAAATTCATCTCGTATGTGTATGTGTGTGTATACGTATATGTGTATGTATGTATGTATCTATCTTTATATATGTATATATATACATATATATATATTTAAAGAGTGTGGTAGTGAAAGAGATTTATGAGAGTGCGTGCGAGT
Organism: Octopus bimaculoides; assembly: GCF_046866305.1. Taxonomy (NCBI): domain Eukaryota; kingdom Metazoa; phylum Mollusca; class Cephalopoda; order Octopoda; family Octopodidae; genus Octopus; species Octopus bimaculoides. The sequence goes on along the minus strand of NC_142939.1, from coordinate 18,321,829 downwards.
GTGTGTTTACTTTCGAGTGCCAAATTTCAAATAATTCTCTTAGCAATTTTTCTCGACTTAAATTTCGTTCTGTCACTTCGGCGTTCAGCTTTCTCTTGCGATATTCTACTTTGACTGTGACGGTGGAGGCGGAAGGCATTTCCCATTCGCATTTCTTCAGATATATTAATCTCTGCATATTTATTTCTGTCTGTTCGTGCTTTTACATCTGTTGTAGATGTGATTCAAAACTAACCGAGTTACGTGTACGCAGATCTACGGTAAATGACATTCCGAAGATGGCCACCTTGTCTTATTTTAAAACTGGTTTAGTATAACATATAGGAAATCTGACAATTGTTGCATAGCGAACGGTCACAACATTTCTTCCATTACGTTTTGTTTGTGTGTGTGTTTGTATACATAAATATATATATATATATATATATATATATATATATATATATATATATATATATATATATATATATATATATATATATATATATATATATATATATATATATATATATATATATATATATATATATACATATATATATATATACATTAATATATGTATATAATGTATATAATATATACATATAAATACTAATGTGATATTAATTTATATATTTATATGTATATACATATGTAACTATGTATATATATATATATATATATATATATATATACGTATGTATATATATATATATATACATATATATGTATGTGCGTGTATGTATGCAGTTATCTGTGTTTTGCAGTGTCGTGGTAAAAAAAAATATATTTACTACAAAATCTATAAGTGTTCTGTAAGCATGTGCTGCGCATGCCCAAAGTGGTATACAATAATTCTGGTCACTGACTGTAACAGCTGAAAGAAAATAGCCATAAATCTTAGAGTAACGATTCCTGTTAATGCGAATTCACATGTTCATTTTGATCCTTCGGTCTTGTTGCATTAAGGAGATTTTCAAAAGCTGCTTTACAATCGCAGGAGGCAAAAGTCCTGCAAATATCGGTAATCCTTATTCTTCTATCATTTCCCTTTCGTCGTTCATATTTATATATGTGTGTGTGTGTGTGTGTGTGTGTGTGTGTGTGTGTGTGTTTCTGTGTGTGTGACTGTGTGAGTGTATATATATATACGTATATATATATATACATATTTATATATATATATGTATATATATATGTTTTTATATATATATATATATATATATATATATATATATATATATATATATATATATATATGTATATATATATATACATTTGTATGTATGTTTATATAGATGTATATATATATTTGCATATATATATATATATATATATATATATATAAATATAAATATATATATATATATATATATATATATATATATATATATTTATATATACACATGTATATTTATATTCATATATGCGCATATATAAATAAATATATAAATACATACACATATATGCATATGTATATGTGTATACATATATATATATATATATATATATATATATATATATATATATATATATGTGTGTGTGTGTGTGTGTGTGTGTGTGTGTGCACATACACACATTATATATCATATACATTTATACATATATATATATATATATATATGTGTGTGTGTGTGTGTGTGTGTGTGTGTGTGTACGTACATCCATAACTAAGCATGTATATAATCTTTATATTTATTATATAAATATGTAAATATTTATATTTTATACATTTATATGTGTTTGTGTTTTATCTTTGTCAGGATATAGCTCTTTCCCTGAGTTTGTACACACATATATATTTGTGTGTGTGTGTGGGCGTGCACAAGTGTCTGTGTATGCGTGTGTGAGCGCGTGCACGAGTGTCTGTGTATGTGTGTGTTTCTCTTTGTGTTTATTATGAAATATTGGAATAAACTGTGTGTTTGAAAGCGCAGACCTTATCGACTTTTTTTATGATAACGTATCTCACTTTATTAATGTGTTTATGCCTTTATACGATTATGAATGCGCTTACATACAAACACACGCACGAACACACGTACGAACACACGCACGAACACACGTACGAACACGCGTTTGCACATATGTATGCAGGAGTGTGGTAATATTTATATTTTTAACGTGTGATTTATGCTATCATGGTATATAGTGTTTGTTTTCAGTGAATTTTTGTTCGCATTAAATAAGTTTCCTATTTCTCAACAAATACTTAAGAGTCGGGGTTTTTAAATACTTGGCACACATTCCTCCGGAAGCTACAATAGATGCAGTTTAATTGGCGGAGAGTAGCTCCAATATATTGAGTAATTTTATTTCCCCCTACAAAATCTGTTAGCATATTGTTCTGCTTTACAGCCTATAAAAACTATTAAACACGTGATTCTGTATAGTTTCCACGCAGCCGAATCCATCATTAAACCTTGGATCTACAACAGTAACGTCCTCACACATTCAGTGCCGGATTTAGGACAAATTAGGCTCTGGAATAGTTATGATGCACCTTACTTATAAGTGCCCTTA
>NC_142939.1:18306827-18314327 GCF_046866305.1 Octopus bimaculoides | reverse complement strand
AGCATATTTGAGAGATAAAGATCATACACTGACGAGAAAATTCCAGGCTATGTACAGTTGAAAGGGCACAAATCTTTTCAGATATATGACAATAGAATGCCAATTAGAAAAGTGTGAGTATTTACGATACTCGCTTGTCTTCGCTTAACATGCAGTTTTCAATTTTGCTAAAGTCACTCCAGACATTAATACTGTGTACATTGATGCTATCACTAAAAGAACGGCATAGAAATAGTTTTAACGCTTCGACTCTCTGATTCATCGAGTTCCAGCCTATCTATTCAGTTCAATTAGTACCGATTAAACAAGTCCATTTACGGGAAACTGCGCCAATCCACTAAAGATGGACTCAGTAGATTGGATGTATTCATGTTTTGTTACAGTGGCCCGTCGCCTAAAGACTGTGCATGGATGCTACGCACTGTGAACTAATTTGATCGAAAGAAACTAATTACAGCGCTCCTGTATCTCCGTCAGATCGATTCCCGGACTAGGTCGAGATCTGTTTCCGAGTGAAGGGCAATTGAATTCTCGCTGCTTCAGTCCATCTATTCAAAACACTTGCACTTGCTGCACAATGCTACCGAAAGACGTTACAAATATACGATCTCAAAAACGCATTATATCTACGTATCACTGGTTGATTACATATTAATCATGAATCTATTGCTGTTTAATTTCTTACGTTTCATTTCCCGTTTCAAAACCATTGTATCGTAGAACACTTTATTAAGCATTTCTTTCAAATACTTCAGTAAACTCTAGTCGATGCTAGCGTTTTGCTACAACTATCATTTTGTTATTGTTTACGCAAGACGCTGTTATCGATTGGCACTTTACACATTGCCCAGTTGTTTTACTGCAAACAAAAAAAGATTACTGAACTATTAAATACATATTCCCTTTTAAATATATAGAATAGCATTAATTGTGTTGGCCAAAATCCCATGTTAACTTGTGAAGAATGAACAAAATGATAGAAAGAAACATTAACTTTTAATTAATTTTAAAATATTTTTGAAATTAGACTTTGTATCAACAACAATCCTTTCACACGTATTCTTAGCAAACTTCTGTAATGGAAAGCTAATGATTTATCTACTTAACGGAAAGTAGAGTAAATTCTGCAGCCAACATATCGTATTAAGGCAAGATCCTCATTTAATGAATGTGTGTAAATTAATTAACTTATAACTAACACTTCTTCAAATTCAATTAAAACTAGCTTTGTCGTCATTTTGAATCGATTTGGTTTATGCGAACGCCATTCTACTTATATGCCATCCAACACAATCAACTTCCAAGAGGATTCAAACATTTGACTGACAAAGCTATAGATGTTTGCAGAAGGAATTTCGGTATTGCAGCTGGCAAAGCTGAAACGTTAGCACGTTGAATTGGGAATCAGTTATAAAGTAGTACATCAGTAACAATATTTTCCTCAAGTGGCCATTTTATCTATGGCAAGGAGGAAATTAAAGAAAATTAGAGAGCGGGTTTAGATTAAATCAGAATCCATACAGCCACACAAGCATCCCAACGTGCAGCATATCATGCAACCGCTGATTTATTAAGTATGCAGTGTGTATCAATGTATGTATGAGTGTGTAAATACAGAAAACATATAATCGTTACAGAAGGTAACATATAAAATTATGTGGCTGCCTCCACTCGTTCATATATTACTACACGTGCGTCTTTACTAGCATAATATTAACTTAACTCACGCACTCACTCGCACACACATTGGTAGACACACACACACACAGACACACATGTATACACACATATAGATATAGTACCTGCCGCGCGAGCCACTTTACTAGATTTTAATGGTAGATTATGGAGTAGATTGGATAGAGAGAATCCTTTTCACTCTGCACAGGTCACAACCCTAGTCGAATTATATATCCTTTCATTAATCCAGTCTTCTTTTCCGAATAAACAGGGTGTCTATATAGGGATGACGCCCAGTTCTTACTGGACAGAAGTAGTAAAGTACAATTAGGGAGGCGTAGGAAATTAAGATATTTAAAAAAATTAGGATTAAACATACTATGGGAAAGGATTATCTCAGAGTAAATTTCCTTGACACTACCTTCTGTCTTGATTCTAGATTATTGAACCATATCATAAGGCCAATGATCCTATTAAGTACAAAAATGTAGCATCCAACCATCCATCCTCGATAATGCAGGCATTAGTTAAGAATATTTCTACAATAATTTCTAGATCATCTACTAATAAAAAAAAAGTTTTCGAATCACATGCAGCTTATTATAATGCTGTTTTAGCTACAGCTGGATACGATGACAAAATTCAATATATACAAAATGCAGGCATACACAACACTGTCAGTTCCTCCAATAATAATACACATTGTACACCATCACAACGTTGCGGTATGAGAACTTACTCAGATCGAGAATCCATATCTGTATATTTCAATACATTTCAATACATTTCAACGCTTCCAAAAAGGCAAACTTTGTTTGCATATATATCGTAGTTTCACATCTAGCGTCTATAAAATCTAAATTCATAAGTTCAAATTTTCATAAGAATTTGTTAGTGGGTAGTTTAGCTTAAAGGTAAAGCACCGCGACCGGTAATCACAGATATGTGAGTTGGAGCCTCATGGCTAGCCGTTAACAAATTTGCCTGCAATATAAGGATGTTCTACCCTATTTATGTTATTCAGCCTTATTTTTATGTGTTTCAGATTAAAATATTTCTATATCTGTATATCTCAATACATCTCAACCCTTCTAAAAAACAGACTTTTTGTTTACATATATATCGTAATATAAATATGCATATATATATATATATATGGGAGAATATACAAAAAATAACAACAGACGAGGACAGGTGGTGTAAATAACAAAAGTATATATTAGTATGACGCTCGGGAATACGGAAAGTCTTTGACGTTTCGAGGTACGCTCTTCAACAGAAAGAATACGGAGACAAGGAGAAAAACACGGAGAAAAATAATATATATATATATATATATATATATATATATATATATATATATATATATATATATATATATACATATCACTAGTCTATGGTCACTTCCAGTATTCACGTTGCTGATAACAGTCACAACCTAACCAATATTTGGGCTGCTTGATGGTATGAAATGAACTTTATTTGTTGTTCTGTTCCGATTTCCTAGCATTTGTATTAGTCAAACAAAGTATTTTCTATTCTCATTGTTTCGCAATACACGAATTCAGTTATTCTTTTCCTCCTTCATTCTCCATCTCATATCCATATATTCCGATAATATGTTCACTTATATTATTCATAATCCCCACCTTTGCTTTAAAATCCCCTATCACTGGAGTATAGTTCACTTTCTATTTGATGCCACTGTAAAGATGTCAATAAAATACTTCAATCTCTTCATCATCGCAGCCACCATTTGCTGCATATACTTGAATAATGTTGACTTTGTAATTTCTGTCCAGCTTGACGGTTATTTTGATTATTCGTTCATTTAGCATTTTGTAATTGATTACTTTGGAAGTATCCAGGTTTGTCAAATACAAAATACAAATAAGCACAACTAAAGGAGGAACAAGAAGCTAAGAAAGTCTCAGAGAATTTGCATGGAAAATCACATATCAAAAGCCTCAGAATTCCAGTTAGCCTTGAAAAATAGATTTGATATATTTTGTGACTAGATAGACAGTAGCAATACCGAAATGATAACGAATATCATTACTAAGACAGTAAAAAATGTAGCTAAGGAAACTACATCTAACAGAAAAGAGGCCAAAAGCTGAACATTACCGAGAGATGTTATCGATCTCATGAATATCCGAAGAATAATGAAACAAGACTCATTTACACAACGCATAAAATATACTGAATTATGTAAAACATTAAGGGAAAACCCAGAGAAAAGAAAAGTAAGTCAAATATGGAGATGATTAAGGAAACAATTGAAAACAACAAAAGTCTTTTTAAATCTAAGCAAAAAATAATTAAGATATGTAATACAACCATTAGCCTAAGTGACAAAACAACTTACAGAAGACGTACAAATATTAGAAAGAATAAAAGAATTCTATGGAAACATATCATTCAATAGTAAATCTATTCTCGAACAGTAAATCCAAAGGTTTAATAGATGTCGTCTGGAAAATAAAAAACTCTGAAATAGAGTTTTGCGGCACATCTGTTTACTAGAAAGAAGACAACTGATAGGAAAGCAAACTGACAAGTGGACACCACGACTAGAGAAACAAAGGGATCACCATGCGGAAGCAGGAATGAAAGCCTTTTTAAATTCTTAAAGACAACATTTAAAAACGTCACGCACTTGACTAGCATTGCCTGGACTTCAGATATACCACACTCTTAGGCAACGATGTCTTATCTACTTAACAATGGTTTCAACCAGTGGTTCTACAATACACAAAATATCTCAACAATTTTTTATAGAATCCCTTATGATATGTAACCTTAAAAATATAATAGGACTTTTGTTTTTGGCATGCGGGTCCATCAGAGTAAAACAGGAATCAAAGGGGCTCATAGGCACATGCAGGTAAGGAACACTGGTTGAAACAAATACCAAGTTCACATTTTATTTCTGTAGAATATTAAACCTCTGGAATTGCCGCTGTTGGAACAGGTTTGTCCGAGAATATTTGCCTTGTTGTCTAACAATTACTTGATCTCTGTAATAGATTGTATTAAATGATCCCCTAGTGATTGATTGCAGTTAGGCAGTTGGGACATGCAAGGTACAGTTCGAGTTAACAGCAACGGTGAAACATACCTTAGAACTATATATTTATACTGGTGTTATCTTAATTTCCACAATATATATATATATATATATATATATATACATACTAGTTTATATGACTGGTTGTATGTATATCTTGACGAAAAATAAACCTACATTTTTGTCTTGCAATATTCTTTTCTGTTTTTGCTTCAGCTATTTGACTGCGTTCATGATAGAGCACCGCCTTTAGTCGAGCAAATCGACTTCATGACTTATTCTTTGTAAGCCTAGTACTTATTCTATCGGTCTCTTCCGCCGAACGGCCACGTTACGGGGGACGCAAACATACCAGCATCGGTTGTCTAGCGATGTTGGGGGGACACACATAGGCAAACAAACATATACACACATACATACATACATATATATTTTTCTCTCCTTGTTTCTTTCTGTGTTCTTTTCTTTGGAAGAGCGTAGGCTCGAAACGTTAAAGACTTTCTCAATTCCCGAGCGTTATACTAATACATGTATTTGTTCTCTACACCACCTGCCTTCGTCTGTTATTTTTATTTGTGAATTCTCTCTCTCTCTCTCTCTCTCTCTCTATATATATATATATATATATATATATATATATATATATATATATATATACGACGGGCTTCTTTCAACTGAATCTACTGAATCCACTCACAAGGCCTTGGTCGAAGACACTTCCCCATGTTGCCACGCAGTAGGACTGCACCCGGAAACATGTGATCGTTAAGCAAGTTACTTACCACACAGCCACTCCTCCACTTATAATGGTATTTATTTACAACTTTCCCAAGAGTTGCTTCTGCTTTTGTTTTTCTAACTCGTAATTCTCTAATGTCGCTACGAACAAACTGTTCCTAAGCTTTAATTTCAATACATAGTACAAAAAACATTGTGCATCGTATTGTTAGTTTAATTTTGCACTTTTGAATAATAAGAAAGGATTACTGATCTTGCATTGAACTTAGGAGAATTATTTTCATTAAGCTGGTTTTGAAAATAAAAATGAGAGATCAAAATCAATAGAAAGATTAATGTTTAAACACTATCGAATTTGTTTTATCGTTTCACATACATTCACAAGCAAATATGCAGAGAAACTACAATGGCGCTCATATGTGCATGAATATATTAGCGTGCACGCTTGGGTATGCGTGCAGTTGTTTTTGTAGTAATTTGGCATATCGAATTTGTTCGTAGTATCAGAAGGAAAGTCACCGTCCAGGGAGAAAATTCTGAATGCTAAGATTGCAAACTATAGATATATACTTACACACAAATTCATATGTTCTCTGTCTCTCTGTCAGTCTGTTTCTCTCTCTCGTTCTCTCTCTCACACACACACACGCACACGAGAGCATTCATTGAACCAACTTACTGTAGGAAATTTAATGTATTTCATCATTTCTGGGAAAATGCATGATGACGTATGCTAATTAAAATATCATGCATTTAATTATTGTTGGTGTTTGTGCATTAGATATAATTAATACGCAGCTAATTGCCGTTCCCTTACTCTTTTACTCTTTTACTTGTTTCAGTCATTTGACAGTGGCCATACTGGAGCACCGTCTTTAGTCGAGCAAACCGACCTCAGGACTTATTCTTTGTAAGCCTAGTACTTATTCTATCGGTCTCTTTTGCCGAACCGCTATCTTACGGTGACGTAAACACACCAGCATCGGTTGTCAACCGATGTTGGGGGGACAAACACAGACACACAAACGTATATACAAACATACATATATATATACACATATATACGATGGGCTTCTTTCAGTTTCCGTCTACCAAATCCACTCACAAGGCTTTGGTCGGCCTGAGGCTATAGTAGAAGACACTCACCCAAGATGCCACGCAGTGGGACTGAACCCCGAACCATGTGGTTGGTAAGCAAGCTACTTACCACACAGCCACTACTACACCTTGTTGAGTTACTACACCGATAGACTCAGAAGTTTCGTAGCATGTTCTCTACGTCCTTTTGGCGACGTCTCGCCAGACCTCTGAGGGTTATCATACATTTTTATCCAATATTATGTTAACATGAACGTTTACATGTTATTGTGCATATTCAGTTATCGAATCAGCATGAAAAGTTATTTTTAATTTTCAATTATACCTTTCTTTGAAGTGGAATTCAACATCTAGTTAATATCAGTATCCTCCATTGTTGATCGCTTGTATCTACTGACTTTAAGTTATGTAGTTTTTGTCTGTAGTTCTGACCTCGTTACTATCTTTCTTAATGACTCCGACCGTCTCTTGCACGACTGAATGATTATCGAAGATTGTTGGGTTTTTTGTTTTTTTTTTCAGTTTTGGTCCCATACTAGAATCGATAAGTTTAGACATCGTTCTTCATGGGTCAAACTAACATATTGGTCTTTTGTTCTTTGAAATTCCCGGATGTTAATTTGATTTGATTTGAATTTCAAATTAATTAGTTTTATAGTGTATGCTCACTGACATGATTACTTTTTGTTTATTTTTTTTTGTTTGTTTTTTTCTATTCTTTATTTCTTCTACTCTTTATCTCTTGTTATAAGATTTGAAACTATTGTGTGAATTTGTTTAGTTTGATTGTACGGAATATTACTCCGAATTTATTGTGGAAAGCGTGGTGTAAATTGATGTATTGTCAGAAGTCTATGAGTTTAAAATACATATTTTTTTTAAACGCGGTGTGGGGAGGTGTTATAATTTTAATTATT
>NC_142939.1:18296827-18301827 GCF_046866305.1 Octopus bimaculoides | reverse complement strand
TTTATTGTAGAAATCTTATTGGTAAGAGCAAAAACGTGTATCTGTGAATGGGGCGAAAGATCTGTTAACTCAGTATTCCAGTTTATTGAATTGAGATTTGGGAAGCAAACTTTCTTGAACCAAATTTTAAACAAGTAACCAAACTCTGCTCACCTGTATATTTATATACTCTAATTTATGAGATTTTCTACGCGTCGCAAAATATAGTTTAGGTGGTAACAGGTAATTTTAGATGAATTGATGTGAAACAGTTATAGGACATCGTTGTAAAGTATAGTGAGATTTTCTGCGGTACACGCCTGTTTTATGCGGGGAGAGGATAGACTCAAGAAGATTGAACATAGCATATTATTGTGTCATGTAACTTAAAACTACTTTATATACTTGCCAATTATAACATAATATTCCAATCGCGGTTTAGAGCTGATGCGTGTGAAGAATGGATTTGAAACAGAAAACAGAAACTTTTCGTTTAATATAATGTTCGCTTACTTTGACCATCTTAAAAGCTTATATTTCTAAATATTTGTGTATTGCATTAATACTATTAAGCTGTGTTGTTTATTTATGGCATAGAATCACTTTAACTCATCTTCCTTATCTGATGTGATGAATCCGGGGTGGCCAAAGCCAATTTTACGTTTGCTTGATATCGAAATCAGAAAGTAAAATATTGCAATTCGTTACCGTGCTGTACTTTCTTCAATGCCCTAATGTTTCTGTCAAGCTCTACTCTCCAGCAGATAAAATATTGGATCATATTTGATTGGTACTACACTGCTGGAAGTAAAGAAAGGAATATGGTCTTTAAATGCCGAAAGTAAAGAATTACATAAAAAGCCTAGGCACACCAGTTTTCATAGATGGTTCTTCAGCCAATTTTCAATGAGATATACCTCAATACAAATCAGAAGGCATTTAAAAAAAAATGTTTAACCTTTCCGATAAGTTTCGATTTTACGACATTTTCCCTGCATGTGCGTATTACGAGTAGAAATTCCAATACAGGGACGGGGTTGGGGTTAGTATTACTTATTCTTAGTTAAGGTATTTCAAAACCCCTCGCTAAATTATAAAATTGCCGAAGGGAAGACATTCTAACAATACACACTGATTACCATATACGTGTCCTTGTGTGAAGATTAGTCGTTTTCAAAAACGGAATGCATATTGCATGAATCAAAGCTGTCAATTTGATAAATGTAGAGTTGAAGTAATTCTCGCTTACTTCTTGACTAGAAGAATTATATGAAAGTCAGCATTGAAGCAAGCGGTGACTAGAAATGGTAATTTTTCGCTGACGTTGACAACATAAGATATAATTCCCTCGAAATTTTATCTTTTGGTCTTATAGGAAATAGTTTCTGATAGCTTTAGAGAATGAAAGGGACTACAATTACGATTGAGAGTGAATAAATGTTGAGAAAGCTTGTTGAATAGATTAATGCTGTTGGGACCATTCACTGAACTAAATTGAATAGAAATTATTAATAATTATCATAAATATTGATTTGTTCATAATAAACGCAATCTCATATATGTGTTAGCGACATTGTCAGTTTTAATTCGACCCTAGTATATAAAAGGGAGTTATTTGAATCAATGGGTAGAATAAAAGATGAAACAGGACCGTGAATTTATTTCTCAGTTGATTAATTTGAAAATAATGTTTACAGACTTCTTATCCAACATGAGTATATTTTGGGAAATACTTCTGAAACACAATATGTTGCAATAAGTATTTATGCATTTCAAAGTTATTTAGATGTACAAAGAGCAATAACAATTTCTAAAGAATTAAATAACTACTATACATGAAGGAGCAATGGATATTATCAATACATTCTAATAGTGTTGTATAATTTTTTCTATTCCAGGGAGCAGAATCAAAAAGGAACCGCGTGCGTATAGCTTTGTGCGTGGGGCATATACAACTGAGATGTATTATCAGATTGTTGAGACTACACAGGGATTATTTAACATATGATATGGACACCACAGCAAGTAAACGTAAACGATTTTTGCCCGACAACTGTAAGTCTTTGCTAGGTTCGACGAATCAAGACCATAGCTGTTGATTTCCAGCATTAACCATAAGAGATTAATTGGTTTTAGATTAATTGGTCCGGTATTTTGCTGTTCCTGACATATGAATAAACTTTAAATTAAAACATTATTCATCGTAATCTCTAATGCAGAATTAAATTATGGTTCAGCTTAAAATATGCTTAATACAATGCTTGATGCCTATCGAATTTTAAGAAAACTGAGAGTTAATATATCTTTATTATAGCCTATGATATTGTTTCCTTTGTCACAAGTTTAATGCGGAGCAATTTAAACGACCATATTACAGTTAGATACATAATCAATAGTGTCTCAGAATGTCCAATGCGATGTTAAGAGGAAATTATTACACATCTATAACAGGTTTATATATGAAGTATACTAGCACGAGAAAAGCGCCCTGAAAAGCCTTTTATAATAGTCACTATTATAAGGATATGGATTATATATAATATATGTGTGTGCGTGTGTGTGTATATATACACATATGTATGCCTATACACACATATATACACACAAACGCATATACGCACACACAGATATATATGCATGTATATATACCGAGAGCGAGACATATATTTACACATGTTTCTCTGTGTGTATCTATGCATGTGTGCATGTACGTATGTATGCATGCAAGTATGTATGTACGTATGTGTGTATGTATGAATGTTTTCACGTATGTATGTATGTGTGTGTGTGCACATATGTATGTATGTGTATAAAATATCAGTGAATCACCATATCGCCCAGTGTATCAGCTACACTTTTGTATCGCATGTTGCAATGCAGCTCTGTTCTTCCATCGCCATTCGCTTGACTGCGGCCATCTCTCCCATTGGGTCCGGATATTTTGCTTCCCTATCTGACATTAGTGTCTCATACTGCGGCAACAGTCGCAGTTAATGTCCTGTGGGCATACGCTCGATTTAACTAACCTATAAATGTACATGACCAATGAGAAGCTAGTAATGAAGACCATATAGTTTGATTCACTGCTCTTGGAAGATAGATTTTCATTCAGGGTATTTGGGATATACTCATATCCTCATCGGTTACATTCCTATCTGTTTGGGGCCAATACATGTTTTTTATTTTAAAGTTCTGTCATAATTATCCTCTTTAAAATCTGTTCTGTTTGTCTGTTCCAGCAGAAATCGATATTATCTTCTTTTACTTCAATTATCTTTGAAGTTTGAGGAATCAGTGTAAATTTCCATCCTTTAATAAGTGTGTGTGTGACCTGCCACCTATTGTTCTTGCAGATGGAAGGAGACGGCTGTAACAGCACTTCGAAAACATCGTACTAAACATTGCTTTCCATATATGAATACGTTACAAAATACAGTCGGGAGGTGGAAGCTATTTGGAACCTCGTTATGGAAGTACGTTTTGTATTAAACTGGACAAAAACAGTATTGAAACTTATGAAATGCTCAAAACTGCTTATGGATTAACTTATATGAGCCCAACATCTATCTTTTTTGTTGGCATGAGAGACTAGGCAAATCAAGTGTAACAGGAATCTCATGATGATTCCCTATTTCCATTGAAAGGGCATCTTCTGCATCTGGGTTCCCCTGGTCAGATGGTCTACAATGGGTACTTTGTGGACGTTTTCACGAAGTTCTGGAGGAGATTTGTCACAAAAGGCCAGACCATCTGGACCAGAACAACGTGCCAGTTCACAACTCTATCCTGGTAACTAACTGCATGGCAGGGTTGGGCATCGACACTGTCCCCCACCCTTCCCGCAGTCCAGACCTTTCTCCCTGTGAAATTGTTCTATCTCCCAAGAAATGTAACAAGGGATCCTGGAGATTTTCACTTTGGAGAACTTCCACGGAGCTTTCACAAAGTGGTTGGAACTCTACAATTGCATTAAATCAGATTATTCTACTTTGACGTAGATTAGTTTTGTACTTCTTTAAAATTAATATAATGCCTCTCCTAAAAAAAGTTTTAAACCTTCTGGAATGCACCTTGTATATATATATGCACCTTGTATATAGATATGCACCTTTCCATGTATACGAATATATGTCTACATACCCGTGACACATGCATATGTTAAAAATAGCAAAGATAGAATATACGTAGCGTTAAATAGGCACTTAGTCGCAAATCTTTACAAGCGAATACCATCGTATGATATTAAAAGAATTGTATGACATGGAGTATATAAGTTCTTTTCTATTGTAGGCAAAAGGCCCGAAATTTTTGGGGAGGGGGCCAGTCGATTACATCGACCCCAGTACGTAACTGGTACTTAATTTAACGACCCCGAAATGAAGAAAGGCAAAGTCGACCTCGGAGGAATTTGAACTCAGAACATAAAGAGAGACGAAATACAGCTAAGCATTTTGCCCAGCGTGCTAACATTTCTGCCAGCTCACCACCGTACAAAGTATATATATATATATATATATATATATATATATATATATATATATATATATATATATATATATATATATATATATATATATATATATATATATATATATATATATATATATATATATATATATATATATATATATATATATATATATATATATATATATATATATATATATATATATATATATATATATATATATATATATATATATATATATATATATATATATATATATATATATATATATATATATATATATATATATATATATATATATATATATATATATATATATATATATATATATATATATATATATATATATATATATATATATATATATATATATATATATATATATATATATATATATATATATATATATATATATATATATATATATATATATATATATATATATATATATATATATATATATATATATATATATATATATATATATATATATATATATATATATTATATATATATATATATATATATATATATATATATATATATATATATA
>NC_142939.1:18253215-18296327 GCF_046866305.1 Octopus bimaculoides | reverse complement strand
TATATATATATATATATATATATATATATATATATATATATATATATATATATATATATATATATATATATATATATATATATATATATATATATATATATATATATATATATATATATATATATATATAATATATATATATATATATATATATATATATATATATATATATATATATATATATATATATATATATATATATATATATATATATATATATATATATATATATATATATATATATATATATATATATATATATATATATATATATTATATATATATATATATATATATATATATATATATATATATATATATATATATATATATATATATATATATATATATATATATATATATATATATATATATATATATATATATATATATATATATATATATATATATATATATATATATATATATATATATATATATATATATATATATATATATATATATATATATATATATATATATATATATATATATATATATATATATATATATATATATATATATATATATATATATATATATATATATATATATATATATATATATATATATATATATATATATATATATATATATATATATATATATATATATATATATATATATATATATATATATATATATATATATATATATATATATATATATATATATATATATATATATATATATATATATATATATATATATATATATATATATATATATATATATATATATATATATATATATATATATATATATATATATATATATATATATATATATATATATATATATATATATATATATATATATATATATATATATATATATATATATATATATATATATATATATATATATATATATATATATATATATATATATATATATATATATATATATATATATATATATATATATATATATATATATATATATATATATATATATATATATATATATATATATATATATATATATATATATATATATATATATATATATATATATATATATATATATATATTAACACACATAAACATGCATACACGTACGCTGGAAGTTAATTAAATGTAATGGCAGAAATAAGAAATCGTGCGACAAAGAAACTGAAATGAGACAGGTGAACTAAGTTACATGTTATAGACGCATTAGTTCATACGCACAAAAAAGCACATATGTGCTCATACACGTACGTGTAAGATCGTTGGGCATCTAGAAAAACGAAAGATAAAAACATGTAGTAAGAGTTAGGATATAGCATGACATTGACAGGAATTGGAATGTAACCGATGTAATAAGTTAGCTGTCAGGAGTTAAAGGTATTGGAAATGTACTAATCTCAGCTTGATGACCGTATTACTACGATGTGGTAATATGGAAGGAATAATGGAAAAAAACCAATGTTTTGTATATTCGTTTATGCAATTTGGATCATAGTCTACTAGAGAACATCATAATCACAGTAAAATAACGGTTTCAAATTTTGCCACAAGGGCAGCAGTTTTTCGGGGAGGAGGATAGTCGATTACATCGACCCCCACCACTCAACTGCTACTTAATTTATGGACCCCGAAAGTATGAAAGGCAAAGTCGACCTCAGCGATATCTGAACTCAGAACGTAGTGGCAGACAAAATACAACTAATCATTTCGCCCGGCGTGCTAACGAGTCTGCCAGCTCGCCCTCTTAATCTTTTCTACTCCAGTTGCGTACTGTATTTGATCTAATGGGCTGGTATAGCCCATTAGATCAAATACAGTACGCAACTGGTACTTAATTTCTCGACAACGAAAGGATGAAGGGCAAAGTCGATCAACGGTGGAACATTACACTAAATAATGTTAAATAGATAAAGCACAGACTAGAGGATGAAGAAGGTAAAGTCTCTAACTGAATGTTCACTAAGTACAAGTAAATAGGAAGAGGGTTTGT
The DNA here is from genome assembly GCF_046866305.1 of Octopus bimaculoides. Lineage (NCBI taxonomy): Eukaryota > Metazoa > Mollusca > Cephalopoda > Octopoda > Octopodidae > Octopus > Octopus bimaculoides. Next base: position 18,294,386 of record NC_142939.1, on the reverse strand, counting down.
AGCGGAAGATGTTGCGTAATCTGTATATACTTCTGCCACTGAGCTATCTACCAAAGGAGACTGAATTTATTTAATAAGTTTCATTAACTACACATGAGAAGGTTTTAACAAATAATATTCTTTCCTACTATAGGCACAAGGCCCGAAATTTTGGGGGAAGGGACCAGTCGATTAGATCGACCCCAGTGTGCAACTGGTACTTAATTTATCGACCCCTAATGCCAACGTCGACCTCGGCGGAATTTGAACTCAGAACGTAAAGACAGACGAAATACCGATAAGCATTTCGCCCGGCGCGCTAACGTTTCAGCCAGCTCGCCGCCCTCCCAAACAATATTAAAAGAGAATTATGTTTTGTAGCAAAGTAATATGTTACATAATTTATTTCTATACTTCAGAATAGGTTACCGTTTTATTCTTTTACTTGTTTGAGTTACTATGAAAGCTTTTAATGTTTATTCCCATAGACTGCGCGACTTCATTTCAGGTTTGTCACTAAATATATTCACAGTGTTTTTTGGTAAATACTAGCGCGATACGATCTCAGATACCAGCCAGCTTATTCGGAGATGATGTCTATAAGTAGCAGGTAAAACAAGAGACGGATACTATTAAAATATATTTACGTTGTTTGTCTTTTCTCTTGTCTTAACTGCGCATGTCTTTTTTACTTTCAACCGCTTTTGTCTTTTTTACTTTCAACCGCTTTTGTCTTTTCTCTTGTCTTATCTGCTTTTGTTTCTAAAAGCTGTTACCCAAAAAGAAAACTGAAATGTTAGTTCAGAAAATGACGATTATATTGTTCTAAAATAGTTTCGTACAAATAAGTTGCATAAACCTAAGGTAAGTAAAGTAAATAAGGAAATAAATATATAAATTCATATATCAAATATATAAAAATGAAATAAACATCAAATAAATAGTAATAACCTTATTTAAAACAATGAAACCAATCTGTATATTGTAGACGGACACTTTTAGTCCGATAAATAACTCTTGCAAAAGATAATTAATGGGAAGTTTCTAGAATGAAGGAATAATTGAGAAGAACATTTGAAAAACGAAACAAAAATATGCAAAGGAAAATAATAAACAATACGAAAAATACGTAAGTCTTTAAAAGTTAACACTTTAAATAAGACATAATTAGATTAAAAGGTCACAAACGAGGACTTAGAGAACATTTATGAACGAAATAAAGAAAATCTATACATGGTAAAAATTTAAAATAAAAATAAAGAAATAAAGGCATTAAAAAATATAAAAAATATACTGACAAAAGAAAGGACAAAGATAAAGAATAAATAGAAGAGAGGAGGATGATGACTTTAATAAGTAACGAAAGTATAAAGTAGAATAGGCAAGAAATTGGAACAATTTACTCTAATTGACAACTACGCTAAATTTACGTTTGAGAAGGTGAAAAAAAATATATAAGGGTGGGATTTCTAGATTGAAAGCGAACAGAAATTAGGATAAACGTTGCATTGATGAGGGGCACCAACATTAAAAAAAATAGCTTCGGCCAACGCGATTTTTAACGAACACTGATTTAAAATACCTCAAGTATGTACAATAGTATCTTAAATAAATTGTCACATACGCACTCACACATACGCACTCACACATACAGAAAGAGACACACACACGCAAACACCTATATGGAGATATATATGTATGGTAATAATAATGGACGGATTTTACATACATAAATTCCCTCTGTGGATAATATTATAATTATATAACTGTTAAATATTTGGTAGATTGAGGCATATTTCTACTGCATCACCTGCAACACCTCCGTGTTACTGGGGTGGATGCAGCTTTGTATATTCTTTTCTGTTGTTGAGAGTGTGCAAACTCTTTCTGGTGCTGTATTGTGTTGTTTTTTTTTTCTTTTTTACCTTGAGGTGTGGTGCATTCTTTTATTATGTTACTAGTATTGTGTGTTGCGTGTGTAATGCTTTGGTTTCTGGCTTGCTGGTGGGAGTTTATCTCATTAGGTAAATGCTGTATAGACTGTGTCTTGTATTTGTGGGTTGTTTTGTTTACGTTTTATTGTTGGATTGATAGTGCCTTGCGTAGGATGCGGGCTGTTCTTAGCAGGGCTGTTTTTTCGACACACAGACAGACAGACAGAAAGATAAATAGATAGATAGATAGATAGATAGATAGATAGATAGATAGATAGATAGATAGATAGATATTTGAGCTACTTCACAAGACACCATTGAAAAAAGTTTCCGTCCTTAATTGTGCTGAAGAGTTATTTTCTTAACAGAATTATTTGGGTTAAAATATATCACACAGAGGGACGACTCTAAACGTAATTTCTATTGAGTTTGATTTTTCACTTCATGTAGACCAAAATTGTCAGTTTTCTTCTACCACATCAACTTTCTTTTCTACAGCTTACAGTGTGAATAAGCACAATTGTATTGATTACACGTAATCAATAGCTGATTGCTTTTATTATTTCATTGATAAGGAGTCAATATTCTTCAGGTTAGTTGACTTTAATTCGTGTTTTGAAAAGCATGACACCCTATATTATTTCCCAACCTCCCTCCAAATAAGCCACGATTGTTGTCAGATGCCTTAACTGGTCTTCATCCTTTACGATTTAACTTCCTGTTTCAAGAGAGATGCTCGAAGCTGGCTTTGTCGTTAAGATGCGTGAAATTACATTAATGTGGCCAAGCACAGTAGTACAGAGTTAGGAGGTCAGAGAACAGATTTGTGCTGTGAAGCGGGCGGGCTGTAAACTGGGTATTTGAAATGTACAGGTATTTTGTCCCGGGGTTTGAGACATAAGTTTTTTTTTTTTTGTATGTAGTATTTATGTGAACATATGAATGATGTATTTGTATGATTATAAATGCATGCATCTTCCTTTTTGGGTGCATGTCCACAAATATTTATGTGGAATATATACATATGTATTTGGGATAGTAGATACAGCCCGCTGTTGCTGCTCTGTATATGCATTTACTGTTATATTCTGTAAACGATACATAAAATGTCTGTATACAAGTCCTTAGTAGACCTTATATAAGTAACCCTGTTTCGTTTATTTCTATTTTTGTGAGTCACCAACGTAATATTTATTCTCATACTTATTTCCTTTCTTTCAGATAATGACTATTGTTGGATGTAAAGCGAAATTGTCCACAGATAGAACGTTCAAGGAATAGCCATAAGCGTAAATTTTTACCTTAACTCCTTACGCACAATCTGACTTACAGTGACAATATCCTTTGTATGAACAAAATTACATTGTGTGATCCTGCGTTAAGAAGGTTGCTTCCATTTATTGTAGATCCGGCTTCAGCCCCTCTGCGAGACACCTTGAGCCAAGTGTCTTCTACTAAACCTTGGGGTTTACCAAATTATTGTGAGTAGATTTGGAAGAGGGAAACTGAAAGAATCCCGTGTGTGTGTGTGTGTGTGTGTGTGTGTGTGCGTTTGTGTGTGTGTGTGTGTGTGTATTTGTCGTTATGTTTGTCCCTGACCAATATTGTGTTTACGTCCCTGTAATCTAGCGATTCCGCAAGAAAGGCTAATAGAATAGGTACCGGGCATCAAGAAATCTAAGTGCTGGGATCGATTCACTCGACTGAAATTCGGTGCGACAGTATGGCCGCCGTCTGATTGAAACAAGTAAAATGAATTTTAAAAAATAAAAAGAAAAAGAAAAATTGCAGTGTTTTATTATTTTCTATTATTCTTTTATCCTTTTACTTGTTTCAGTCACGTGACTGTGGCCATGCTAGAGCACTGCCTTGCATGTAAATGTTTAAGATTTTGTATAAAATAAGAAGAAATTTGTTACATACCGCGTTTTTTTTTATGGTTCTTGCGACGATGCAAGTATATTATGTAGGTCAAAATGTCGGGATGATGCAGAAAAAACTTGGGGTAATTTTTGGATTCTGAGGTCCTAATTCAATCGTGTACAGGTGTCAGAAAATTGTGTTTCCCGATGTAAAATAAACGAGATGATACAAATAGTCTATAGAATATATATTTTAGAAATGAGTGTGTTTTATTCTTAAATCAATCTTCTTAATTCCTACATAAATATCTCGCCAATGACATCAATATTTAATAGAAAAATAACGAAAATAATACAGCTTAAAAATTAGAGGTAGACGCTACGTTTTGTGTTTTTTATCAATAATTATACACTATTTCTATAATTATATATAGAGTTTTCTAAATTATACGTTTCGAAAATAGAAGGATTATATCTTTTCCTGCAACAATTTCCTACTGGCAAACACTGGCGCACCAGTTCGCTTAACCTGCTGAGAATAGCAACCAAATCCCTCTCACGTTATATCTCACCGCTTTAGAAATAGAACAGTATATAATATTGTGTATTCTACGATAAAATATGTCAGTAAATAAATTAAATTAGAACTCGATATATCGTTTCACTAATGCTTTACCTGTGGCTAATCGAATATAAATAAATATCTAAAAATATATTTTTGTATCACTTGGCGGCTTAATACGAATATTATCCTCATGTGAGGCACTAAGATGGCGAGCTGATAAATTAGTTAGAGCGTTGGGAAACGCTCCGCCATATTTGTGTTGATTCTTTACATTCTGAGTTCAAATGCTGCCGTTACCAGCTTTAATTTTGATCAAAATAGAGTTCATTAAAACGAAGAACCAGTGTATCTTATACACTAAAACCTCCACTCAAAACTCTTCCATTTTAAATCAGAAAACATTATAGAAAACACTCAGTTTTGCTGAATACAAGTAGTCATGTTCCTTACTCACTTATAACACGGTAGCGCAATTGTAAACCATGTTACGCTTAACACGGATTGATCTGTAATAACACGGATCGGTGATGAATTGAATATTCTGCTAGTACCTCATAAGCACGCCTTGGCGATCATCTACAAAAGATAGTTAGCCAGAATACACTGCTAACTATGCGACAATTTGGACGTTTTTACTTTCTGACTTCAAATGCCACAGAGGTTGCTTTCATCATTTCGGGGTCGATAGATTAAGTACCAGAGGACTGCTGGGGACGTTCAAATCGACTACTTCATTTCTCCCCAAAGCTCTCAGGCCTTGTACCTACATTACAAAGGATTATTATTAAGGCGGTGAGCTGGCAAAATCGTTACCACACAGGGCAAAAAGATTTGCGACACTTTGTACGTCTTTACGTTCTGACTTCAAATGCCACCGAGGTCTACTTTGCTTTTCACCCTTTCTGGGGTCGATAAAAAGTTACCAGTTAAATACTGACATCGTTGTAATCAGCTTATCCCCTCCTCATGAACTTGCTGGCCTTGTGCCAAAATTTGAAATCAATATTTTGTATTATTTGTTTTCAAATACGTCATGTACAAAATAATGGAATAGTTTGAGTTTTTTTTAATCTTTTTTTTTTCTTTTGTTAATAGTAATCCTGATACAGATTCTCTTTCTCAACATGATCAGGGCCCATCTGCAAATATTTTTCGCAATCAAATTTGACTAATTCAATCTGAACTTAATTTAAAATCTTATTCAAATATTAATTACTTGAGAGTGTCTGTGTATTTAATTGAAGCCATTGTTGTATTGTATTTTTTGTTTTGTTTTTTTTGTTCATCGTTGTTTTGTTACTTAGAAAAATATGGTTATTATTATTATCATTGGATGGGGGTTGAGGAGGGACATGGCAATGTGTAGAGAAACAGAATATCTGCTGATACATAATCAAGTCTCTTTACCTTCTGCGTAGAAAACACCCCCAGGGTCGACTTGCTGTTCATAAGTTCGAAGTCTTATTGTCTTTGCTTAGCTTCTAACGCTGGAGATGTATTACAGTGTCAGCTGTTCACTACCAGTGAACTAAGTTAACACCTCTTATTTTTCGAGCACCTTCCGGAGTATTCCAGTGGTTCCAAGCAGTGCTGTTTCCTGCAAGTGCTCCAACCTTATTGCAGCTCCTATTTGTTCCACATACTTTTCGAGATTTTTGCTCACTGTTCCCAGGGCTCCGACAATTATTGATACTACTGCTACCTTTTTCATCGACCACAGTTGCTTAACTTCCCAAGCTAACCTGTCATATCTCTCGACGTTTCTTTTTTCCTTATCGCATACCTTGTTGTCAGCTGGACATGCTATATCTATGATCCAGAATAGTTTTTTTTTTCTCAATTAATACTATGTTCGTCTTCCTGTTCTCAATCTCATTGTCTCACTGAATCATAAAATCCCATAGGCTCTTTGCATTTCCATTTTCGACGATGCCTTCAAGTGTGTGGTCGTACCAATTTTTTGCTCTATTAACGCCAATCCCGGTGAGTCGGCAGAATCGTTAACACACTATAGATGAAATGCTTAGGTGTTTTTGGCCCGTCTTGGCGTTCTCAGTTTAAATTCCGCCGAGGTTGATTTTGCCTTCATCATTTCGGGAACGATAAAGTAAGTATTAATCAAGTACTGAGATCGATGTGATCCACTTACCCACTCCTCAAAATTTCAAGCCTTATGCCTATAACAGAAAGGATAAATAATATTATTATTATTGAGTGAGAGAGCAGTACATGCCATCAAAGTGACACTGGGGTAAAATATACGAAGGCCATTGTAACAATTATAACTAGCCGCCTGATAAGGCGCATGCATCGCAACCATACGTGTGTGATATGGTGATCTAATATCAAGATAAACAGCGCATTACCTTGCAGGTGGGGCCCAGTTAGAATTTTCATCAGGTTGAGTAGCCCATCCCGTTCGAATGGTCCTTGAATAAGGGTTACTTAAGGATGTTGAACGAAACAGCCATGTTTCCAGAGGTGACTTCTTCAAACTCCAAAGAATTCCTCTCAATTGCTATGATGTTCCCCCACTACCTCCGATCCTGAACAGAGATGCAGATATCGTCAGACACCGAAGGATATGCTCAGCTAGTTTAGGTCAAATAGCTGACGAGCAAATCTGCAGAGTACTTGCTGTAGCCCGTCTTTTATACAATGTCCGTGATAAAACTTCTGGTCAGTTAAGTTCATATAATTATTACTATCATTATTATTATGTTTGACCTTTGCTTTGTATTTGTACAAGTTGGATCCAAGTCTCACCCAGAGACCTCAAGAGACAACAAGTTAGAAGTTCATGTTAGTGTTATGCCTAGGGTGCCATACATTTCAATTTGTGCATAGTGTTGTTCTAGAGAATGTTTAAGAAAACATAACAAAATTTTTTTTTTCTAATTTGAGATTATATAGACAGTATTTTACGTAGGATATGAGCAGTTCCCAGGAGCCCGACCTTTTGAATTTCTGCCATTCTGGGGTTTCTTGGCATCTGAGCTAGGTGACAATCAGTCCCATTTGCTATCATTCCTAGGGCACTATCTTTCCTAGCGCACTATCATTCCTAGGGCACTTCATTGCTAGGGAACCTATGACAACAGATATTTCTATTTCAAGATCTTTATGATTGCTCAGTTTTCAGTAGGTCTTGACATTTATATCGATTGGGACAGTCATATCAATGAGGAGGCATGATTTTTGTCTGAAGTCTTTTAATATGACGTCTGGCCTATTCGCGTCTAACTCTCTGTCATTTTGAATGTAGAAGTGCCAGAGGAGGGAGATGTGATCATTTCCAAGAATGGAAGTGTTTTGTGTTCCCACCAGTTTTTATCATGGGGCAGGTCCAGGTTTTTGCAAATTACCCAGTGAGCATATTCTACTTCTCGATCATGCGTGTTGAGATACTCTGTAGGCGCATATATATATATATATGTGTATGTGTGTGTGTATAAATGTATATATATACATATATATATATCTATCTGTCTATGTTTATCTCTCTCTCTCTCTCTCTATGTATATATATATATATATATATATATATATATATATATATATATATATATATATATATATATATATATATATATACATAGAGAGAGAGAGAGAGAGAGAGAGAGAGAGAGAGAGAGATAAACATAGACAGATAGATAGATAGATAGATATGCACTATATGTGTATATGTGTTATATGATATATGTATGCATGAAATTTACATATATATGAACGTATATGGATATATAAAACATGTGCATATATATCACAGTTATGTATGTATAGACACGAATATATATATATATATATATATATATATATATATATATATATATATATATAAATACGTACATATATATAAGTACATACACACACACAAATATATATATATATACATATTTATTTATATGATGTATGTATGTATACACAGAATATCGTGTCATTGCTGGTTCTTTAGTTCTTTCTTCCTCAATGTGGATTTATTTTTGGGTCAGCTAATGACTATTTATTAATTTGTTACATCACGTCAACGTTCTCAAACACGAATTGTCTGCTGGCGAGCAGTTGTTTTTTTTTGTCTGCTCTTTGAACCTGTGTCTGGCACTTCTATTGAACGGTAAAAATATAGACGAATCACTGCGATTATTCCAAATATTCTCTGGAAAAAAAATATAATATTTGTCCATATACAAGCAATGTGAATGAATTCTGTCAGGAGAGCACATTTATATGCTCTTGTTTTGTATGCCATTTATTTGTGAATAAGTTAAATTCTAATTCAATTCAAATACATTGTATGAAGCTGGATTTAGCTTTTATTTTGTTATTATTCCATGTTTAAATATAAATAAGTATATAACCGAAATAACTTAAAGATTGACAATTAGTTCATTTCTGTAACGAAATTTTCTGCACTCAAACCATCTCAAGAAAATTTTACAGAATTATTTACTGGCATTTCGAAAATTTTGTATTTAATTTTCCGTGTTTGTCCTCTGCGCGTGTGTGTGTATGTGTGTGTTGGTATGTGTGTCCATATTTGCCAAATTGCGTCTTTTATTAAGTCTTGGATGTATGCTTGTGTGCATACAACTATGAGCATAGCCAAAATAATCCTTAATTCATCTTGTGAAACTATAGAAAGTAAAGTTGCTCATGTCTACACATAAAATATATGGTATAGAATAATAATTATTTCTACTCTAGGCACAAAGCCTTGAAAATTTTGGGTGGGGAGGGATAGTCAATCACACCGACACCAGTACTTAACTGGTATTTATTTGATGGACAGCGAAATGATGAAAGGCAAAGTCGACCTCGGTGGAATTTGATCTCAAAACTTAGTTAAGCATTTCGCCCGGCGTGCTAACGATTCTGCCAGCTCACCGCCTTATTGTGTCGAATAATAATAAACACAACTGCAGTTGTTAATTTTTCTCTTACTCTTGTTGTTGAATTTCATGCCAACTTTGACAGAGGTGTCCTATAAATCATATACAAGATATAAGTCAACATCTCGATCTTCTAAGGATTCACAGAGGTGTATGATCCGCTGTATCTTTTTAAAGTGTGATTGTAATGTGTGATTTTGTGATAGATGTGGCATCTGTTTTCACCATGTCGGATGGACAACACGTAGGTCAATGATGAAAAGCGACCAGAAACACAATTGGTATGCCTCGAATTTATCATATAGAAGTATGCTTATATACATATGTATTCGCCAAGACAACCGGCACAATTTGAGACTACGAATTCCTGTAACGTTTGGCTTTAACCGACAACACCTTTTTGTAACAGCTTCCAAATTTCTATCCCCGTCATTCTCTTTTTCCTTACTGTTTCCATGTTTTTATATTCCTCACACCTCCACACATCCACATGCATAACTGACACCCCCACTCACAACATACATATCTACTGCACACATACATACACACGCAAGCAAATAAACACATACTCACACACACACACACACACACACACACACACACACACACACACACACGAGACCATATCTTAGCATGTACAGGTGGATGGTTGCATTAGTCTATGCGCCTGCGTTAGTGTGCGCATATATGAGCGATAACGTAGTTAAAGCGTTTTAATGTGTCTAAGACTTGTTACTTCTTAATGTGGCTTTTTGCTACCAGCAAGGGAGTTCAACAAAGATCTTCGGCTGATTTTCGCAATAGCTTGAAAAGCAATAGGCAAGATGATGTTTTATCACATATTGAAATAATATCACCGTTAAATTGGTTATTGCTCCCACAGGAACAGGAAATTAATATGGTTTGTCGGTCAAGTGTAGTTCATGTATATTATCATTGTTTTTTGTAGATGTGTCTGTGTTCTATGATGTAATATTTTTCATTTCAAGGTAAATTGCTAACTTTCAACAATTCCGGAATTAGACACATCCATATTGATTGGAGGCTTAAGCGCTTAGAGTATAAGGTTATCACGCATATACGCATTATAGTGTTGTCTGTGGTCAATGAATCAAAATCGAAAAGGCCAAAGCATTCAAACAGTGACAGATTTGTGGAACCTAAATATTGGTTTCAAATTCCTACCCAAAGCCAGCAATTTCAAGGGAGGAACTAAACTGATTACTGCGACCTTAGTGCTTATTTTACCAAATCTGAAAGGATATAATCAAAATTAACCTTGGCGGAATTGGAAGTCAGACCGTAAAGGTGGGTTAAATGCTGCTAAGTATTTAGCGAGGGAAAGGGGATAACTCAATTAAAACGACCCCAGTGCTTCACTGCTACTTAATTTATCGACCTCGAAAGGATGAAAGGCAAAGTAGACCTCGGTGGGGTTTAAACTGAGAACGTAAGGGCAAACGAAATGATCTTTAGCACTTTGTCCGGCGTGCTGAAGAGTCTGCCATCACGTCACCTTATCAATAATAATAATAATAATGGTTTCAAATTTTGGCACAAGGCCAGCAAGTTCAGGGGAGAAGACTAGTCGTTTACATCCATCCTAGTACTCAACTGGTACTTATTTTATCGACACCAGAATGTTGAAAGGTAAGATCAAACTCGGCGGAATTTGGACGTCATTTGCCCGGTGTGCTGCCCCTGTGGGGTATCGACCCTATTTTTTTTTAAATATGACAAACGTTCTACCATTGCTCCAAATATTCTTTTCTACTCCATGCATAAGGCCCAAAATTTTTGGGGAGGGGAGCCAGTCGAATAGATCGACTCCATTACATAACTGGTACTTAAATTATCGACCCCGGAAGTATGAAAGACAAAGTCGACCTCGGCGGAATTTGAACTCGGACTGTAAAGACGGACGAAATGCTGCTAAGTATTTGGCTGGGGAAAGGCGATAAGTCGATTAGATCGACCCCAGTACGAACTTGTACTTAATTCATCGACCCCAAAGGCTGAACAGCAAAGTCGACCTAGGCGGAATTTTAACGCAGAACGTTAAGGACAGACGAAATACTGCTATGCATTCGCCTGGCGTTCTAAAGTTTTTGCTATATCACCGCCTTAATTGCTCCAAATATTATACCATCGCATGATATTTAGTTCTGGTATATTGTGTTTAATTAATGATAAACGAAATTATATTTATATTATAACAATGAAACTGTACATCTAGAAATGTCTAGCATCAAATCTCTAAAGAAACGAGATGAGCGACCCTTTTACGGATGATTGCGCTCGATTTGTTGGCTCCTGTGTGTGGGTGTATGCTTGGGAGAGCACCTGAGTGTGCTTATGTGCGACTGCACATGCGTGTGCGGACGAGTATATATGTGGTGTTGTGGGTGGATATGGGTGCGTGTGGACGTTCTTGTGTGTGTGTGTGTTTGTATGCGTGTGCGTGCGTTTGTGTGAATGTGCGTGTGTGTGGGGGGTGTGTGTGATTGTGCTTCTCTGTAGGTGTATAAATTTGTGACGATTTCCCAATGAGTTTTAGATTTTAATATCAATGAGAACTGAAATTAAAAAATTTCTGGAAATGCATCGCCATCCAAGAACGTAAATATTCTGCTATTAACGATAGGAATGAAGGAAATTGTTTATAAAATATACATCAATTATTTTGTGAACATATCAGCCTTAACAAGATATATATATCATTTTTTTCTTATTTACAACACCAAACTCTAAAAGAATATTTAATGCTATTTAAGGTTAACTCTATAAAATGCTTCTTAAAAGCTCATTCTTCCATTACGTTGATGCGTGTTATTTAAATGTTCTCGCTAAATACACTTCTCGGTACAGTACAGCAATATGCAATTTCTTTCCATTAGCCGAAAGATCACTACCTGTAGAAATATTTCCGGTTTTTATTAAGGAGACATTAATAAAACAGCTCTATGTACGGTATTGTTAGCAGGTGGTTTTTTTTCTCTCCCTTTATTTTTATACATGTAACATTTGGCATATTTCAGCTTAGTCGGCATTTAATTTTTCAAAAAAAAAAAAAAACAGCATCAATCTACTTTTTGTCGCCTTTTCCATTTGTATCGATATTATCCCTAAAAAAATAAAGAAACTGAAGAGTCTGGAGGATAAAACTGATATATCTAATTGAAAAACACCCGTTTCCTACAGGAGATGATTGAGTATTCTTATTAAAAATTATTAATACATACTTGCATATATACACAGAAAAAAATACAGATATGTGCGTGTATACACATAAATGTATACATATATGTGTGTATATGATATGTATATGTTTATATATGTATATATGTCTATAACAATGCATACATGCAAATATATGCATCTAAATATGTATATATATATTTTAACTCACACTCGCAACCGCATGCATATAAACATGTGCGTGCGTGTGTAATTAGATATACACATACATACATACATATATATATATATATATATATATATATATATATATATATATATATATATATATATATATATATATATATATATACATATATATATGTATATATATATATACATATGTAAATAATATATATATATATATATATATATATATATATATATATATATATACATATGTAAATAATATATATATATATATATATATATATATATATATATATATATATATATATATATATATATATATATATATATATATATATATATACATATATATAGTCATATATACATATATATATATATCTTCCGTTCTTCCATTCTCCGAACTTTCCATCTTTCCGACGAAGGGCTACGCCCAAAACGTGATATACTCTCTCTTTCCTTTCCTGAGCATCCAATAATACTATCCATATCAAGTTCTCACTTTGTTGTTTTTTAGTTTTTTTGTTATTGTTTTTTTTAACTATATATATATATATGTGTGTGTGTGTGTGTGTGTGTGTGTATGTATATCTAATTACACAGGCACACACATGTTTATATGCATGCGGGTGTGAATCTTAGTTAATATATATATATATATATATATATATATACATATTTAGATGCATACATTTGCATGTATGCATTGTTATAGACATATATACGTATATAAACATATACATATAACATACACACATACATATATATGCATGTAAACATATATCTATATATGTATATGTGTACATATACATATATTTAAAAGTTTTGCAACAAATACTTGACTTACGATATTTGGAGGAAAAGATTTTAAAAATTATTAACTAGTTAAAAAAAGCTTATTCAAAAAATATCGAAGCAAGTTAGATTGTTAATAATGAGAGGAAAAACTTTAGATATATAAATATATTTCTGTGTGTATGTGTGTGTGGCTATGCGCGCGCGTGTGTGTGTGTGTGTGCGTGCGCGTGTCAGTGTGTGTGTATGTATAAAAGGTATGGGTTGTAAACTATATTAAAATATCTTTGACATATATCTCACACATTTCATCACACTATCCGATACAAAACTGAATACACTTGTTAGAGTAGATGGTCTGTCTATCACCTTAAAAGGTTACAGTCAATGACGTTTCTTGCCTCACCTTGCGGCGAATAAAGAAACACAATGTCAAACTTTGACATGATCAACTTATAAACGCACTCCCCCGCAGAAACATACACACACTCACTCACAGACACACAGACGCATATATATATATATATATATATATATATATATATATATATATATATATATATATATATATATATATATATATATATATATATATATATATATATATATATATATATATATATATATATATATACATATACATATATATATAAGGAGAATTCACGAAAAAGACGAAGACAGGTGGAATAAACAACAAATGATGTATTAGTAAAACGCTCGGGAATAGAGAATATCTTCAATGTTTCGAGCCTACGCTCTTCAACAGAAAGGAACACAGAAAGAAATAAGGATAGAAACAAAGAGAGAAAAAAAGGAGAGAAATAAAGGAGAGAAAAATGAAGAGAAAAAAGGAGAGCAAAAAAAGAGAGATAGAAAAGGAGAGAAAAATTATGGCTGTGTGGTAAGAAGCTTGATTTCCAACCACATGGTTCAGAGTTCCATCCCAGTGTTTTCTATTATATTCTGGCGAGCCAACCAAAATCGTGTGAGTGAATTTGGTAGACGGGAAAAGAAAGAAGTCTGTCGTATAAATACATACATATGTGTGTATGTGCGTGAGTGTGTCTTTGTCCTCCACCGCCGCTTGACAAGCCAATGTTGGTGCGTCTACGTCCCTATAATCTACCGATTCGTATAATGACTGAGACAAATAGAAGAATAAAATAATAAGAATATATATATATATACGGTTTAGATATAGATTCAAGGCTTGAATATGGTACTTATGCGAAGGCACCCGAATATCGCATCCCAAAAGGATGGGTGATTAAAATCAAACAATAAGCAACATGGATTTCAAAAGTGATTGCAGTACGCACGTTTCATGCTACTTCAATTTATTTAAGTAATGTGAGCATTACCTTAAATGCAATATGAAGAGCAATCTTCAGCTGCACGAAAAATGCAGAAAAAAGACATATTACAAATGTGGCAACATATTAAAACCAAGTGGGAGAGAGCATACATAAAATCCAAATGTGAGGAAGAATATATAAGTCCATCTTGACATAGCAGGGTCTATCAGGCTCTTCATATTGCTCTTCATATTGCATTTAAGGTAATGCTCACATTACTTAAATAAATTGAAGTAGCATGAAACGTGCGTACTGCAATCACTTTTGAAATCCGTGTTGCTTATTGTTTGATTTATATATATATATATATATATATATATATATATAACACGTAAGTAACTGAGATTTAAATAAAGATTATGTACTTGTTTTCTCCACAGACTCTGATGTAAAAGACTTCCCATTGATTCAAATGCTGAAAGGGCAGGCTATTTTTTCTTACTTGTGTCTTAGAAATTGCTTCCAGCAACCCAAAAATTTATCGTTTGCATTCGAAATCTAATACAGCTCGCCATTCTGGCTACTCACTGCATAACGTAATGTTGGCGTAGCATAAAATTTGGAACTGACTTTCAGATAAGTTATATTGAATTAACTCATATTCACATTAACCAATTAAGGTTGATATGTATAATAAAATAAGCTCTCATAAATATGCCAGCTTTAGTTTCTAATTCATAAACTATTACATCTTGCAGTAACGTTAGTCTGTAACCTTGAAAAATATCCATTGTAATTAAAGACATCTCAGTGGATGTTGCGTAATTACTTGTGTGAGTGTGTGTGTTTGTGTGTATATATATATATATATATATATATATATATATATATATATATATATATATATATATATATCACCTCTGTCTGGCCACCGCCATGATTCACCGCTAGCTACTAAAGGTTTCATTCTTATTCTCTCTCTCTGATAATTTTCTTGTGTTCCTTTCTCTTGAAGAGCGTAGGTTCGAAACATAAACGTCTTTCTCACCTTCCCGAGTGTTAAACTATTACACCTGTTTGTTGTTTACACACCTATCTTCGTCTTTTGTTTTTTTCGTAAATTCCAACTATATATATATATATAATAATAGTGTTGCCTTCGCAGAGGTTTCCGCTCTCTGAGTGCGCCTGTTGATATATGGAATCTCGATATTTTAGTAGAAAATTAGCATCAGAAAATTCTTGACCAATTGTACAGTTTTTGTGATGTCACCATATCTAGAAAATGTGGATGCCTGTGTAACTATTGGCATGCCTGAAAGAGCTACCATGAACAGTAGGGGCCCCAGCTCAGTTTCCTGAGGCAATCCAATCTTTATTACTGTCTCTTTCGAGACGGCTCCATTGGCTGCCAGAGTCTGGTTCCTATGTAACCATCCTCTCAGTTTTCCGACTATGCCGAGTCTCCGTAGCTTGTGACATATTATTCAATGATCAATCTTATCAAAGGCCTTTGCAAAATGAAGATACATCACATCCACGTTTGAGAGATTCGTTAGTTCATTTAACACAGTCATAATACTTCGAAATCTGTGTTGTGTAGCTCCTTCCTGAGCGGAAGCCATGCTGGGTATCAAGCAGCAAGTCATTATCTTCGAGGAACGCAATCATTTTCCTCCTGACAATGCGTTCCTTGATTATATATATATATATATATATATATATATATATATATATATATATATATATATATATATATATATATATATATAGTTCAAATTTACAGAAAACAAAAGACGAAGACTGGTGTAGGAACAAGCAGGTGAATTAGTGAAGAATGGAAAAGTCTTTTATGTTTCAAGCCTACGCTCTTCAACAGAAATACTAAGAGGAAATTAAAGAGGAAATAGTTACACAGACGTTCACATTTTCTGTATATGGTGACATCACAACATCCATGTTGCTTTATTTGAATATCCATCAAAGATTTTACAATCACATAATGACTTTCATTAAAGATCGAGAATTTATGTTTGGTGCGCTACACTTACCTCTTAAGAAACATTGCGATATTGGAGTTCTATATAAGTTAGGTAGGTGTTTGAGCTTACCAGGTATCAAGTATACTTTACTTCAGGGTATGTATTAATTTTAAGTATATCCTATGTAAAGCCAAATTTCATTCATAAGCGTTTGCTCAACTCATGGGTTGACCAAAGTAGAGCAAAGTAGGATAGAAACCAAAATCATCGAGCAAAGGAAAAACAGTTTTTTTTTTATTATCGCTGAGAGAAGCATATGTTCCGAATGGAACGAATAATGTTATTATTCTATGTTTAAACATATTTCAGATATCAGGAAATAGAGGTAACAACGAAAGCATGTAGAATGCAACAAACTATAGAGCAATCATGTTTTAGTTCCTGTTTTTGATGATCACATTAAGAGAATTTCAGACTTTGATCATCTTCCTATGCTTCATTATAATGTACGTAGGCTACTCGCTTTCTTCGTTAATACAGACACTACCATCTGCTTACTACAGACACCACCACACATATCATACGCACGCCACTCATAAGACGCTAATTAGAGCACCACGTTATAGACACGCCCACCTCTCATTGCATAGAACTCCACCTCATGGCTTATAAATACTCACATCTCAAAAGGTACACAACTCACGTTTGAATCATTGCAAGGTGCTCCTTAACCTGCTACAGCAATAAGGTATACTAGGTCTGTCACTTATGTATTATTCTTTACTTATATTTTTTAATGAATCATTTATGTATTTACTGTCATATGTTTTGCGAATTGTTAAAACACCATCCCTGAAAATCATTGTTTACAATTCAACAAATATTTTTTGCAGTCATATTCGAGGATATTATTGATATCACTGATATGGTGGTTGAAGTCGACCTTCTTGAATCACATTGAAAAGGATTTGTATCTACCTCGACACCAACAATATTCAACCAGGTGGTCTAAAGGTGGTCACGAACATATATTTATCAGAGACCAGTATCCAGTATTGAAGAAGAATTAAAGTTACCCTAATCATTTCTCGTGTAGAGAAGTATGTTTCACTGAGATAAATGAGAGCAGAATGAAACGTGTTTGGTCTCAAACTGGGTTTCCCTTCCGAGTAAAGCAAATTTATGTCTCTGCATTAAGAATAAGTTCAGATAATTGTAAAATGTTTGCAACGTGTGAAATTAATAGTATGAATTCGGTAATCTTGTCGAAGTTGACCAATGTATCGCAGATAATTGGAATCTTCCATTGAAATCCTAATCCGGAATCTGCCTGCACTACAGTTCCGGAGTAGAAATTATGTAAATTTCGATCTCTTAGGTGCATTCCGCCAGATTAAAAGCTTGAGGATAATTTCCTTCAATTCTCGCAGCAGCCTATGAAGATTTGAATCAAGTATGGACTTCACCCTCTCGTCAGAAAATATTGGAACTCCATTAAGTTCCTACATATTTCTTCAAGCTTCTATGCAGAAATCTGTCGCAAACTGCGATAGTAAATTTCTGCAACCCAAATAAAATGTTCTCTTTTCATACCTGACTCGCTCTTATGAATGCGTAGTTAGATATTCGGCAAACTTCATTTTATTCATGACAGCATTACTTTTCACTTTGTATAGCCAAACTCAGTTTCTATTTTCTCCATGCTTTCCACAGGAAGAGGCGTCTTTTCAAAGATAGCTGCCACAAAATCATCCATACATTCTACTCTCATCGATGTACAAAGCGTGTATTCATGTAGCTGAGCAAGTTCTAAGAAGTTCATAAATCAAAAGGTATTATCGGCACGTATTTCCTCTCTTGAAGATAACATCTCTACATGGGGAATCGACTCTTATCTAATAAGTGATAAATATCGCTAAGAATTTACACTACAAAAAATTATAAAAACAGAAACGTTATATTATCTAATACCTATATAACATTTTAAAGCTACAAACCACTATAGTAGCGTAGATTTAACGACAAATATGACTACAAAAATATTTGTTGAGTTGTAAACAAGGATTTGAGGGATAATAGGAAGCTAACGAGATTTTGTGTATTCAGCTGCCAGCAGGTGGCTTAATATACCTATGTTATTTTCAAAATTTGTTTTCTGTCAATGGGTTTTGTCATTGCTTTCAAAATATACGTAATGTTAGGAAAAAAAAGTGTTTATTTTTCCAGAAGATTTTTCATTTTGGAGTAAACATTCTAATGAACGATGCAATAGACAATGTAAACATATATAAAAAATAATAATGATAATAATAATAGTAATAATAATATAAGTATACGCACATATATATATTAATGTATATATGTATATATATATTAATATATATGTGTGTGTTTGTGTATACGTCAATATATATATATATATAGATATATATATATATATATATATATATATATATAGATATATATATATATATATATATATATATATATATATATATATATACATGCATGCATGCTCACATATATATAAATTTATGCACGAAGAGAAATATAACTATCAGCTTCTAATTTTTTCATGGATATATGTGTGGGTGGCAATCTATTTATGTGCTTGTGCGTGTGTGTGTGTTTCTCTGTGTGTGTGTGTGTTTGCGTGTGTGTGTTTCTGTGTGTGTGTGTGTGTGCTTTGCATTTGAGTGTTCTTGGATGCATATGGATGTTCACCAGCTTCAGTCTTAACATATTTCTCCCCTTACTTTCCCTCCTACCTCTCCTTTTCTTTATTCTTATTCTTTTTCTTAACGTCAGAAATTTTCCCACTCCCATTCCTTATTTTATCACACCTATGCTTTTCCCTTTTGCTCTCTCACTCCTTGCTTTTCACTCATTTTCGATCAAATTTCCTGCGAGTCAACTTGAGATGCCTGGACGACAGTGTAGCCTTCATTCAACTCAGCTAACTGCGGACTGGTGAGTAGCTATTGAAGTACACGGCACTTAATAATTACTACTTCTGAGGTTCTGCTTGCTAGGAAACATATGTAGCCTGATTTTAACTTACTCCTTTCCGTAAATTTGGATTTTTATTCGCATACATAGCAACCTTAGTTGCTAACCGTGAACTATAAAATAATTTCTTTCAGCTTATCGAACTTCCATATGGAAAAAAAAAAATTGTAACGTTAATTAGCCACTATTGTTCCTTGAAGTTGTTATTTTAAACCTTCTGCAGACTGCTCAAATCTTAATTTTCTCCTACACCTGGATCCTTGGATCCTACTTTTACATATCATTATATACATACATAATACATTTTACATGTATATATGTATATATGTATATATATATATATATATATATATATATATATATATATATATATATATATATATATATATATATATATATATATATATATATATATATACATATGCATACACACACACATATATATATATATATATATATATATATATATATATATATATATATATATATACATATATATATATATATATATATATATACATATACATACACACACACACACACACATATATATATATATATATATATATATATATATATATTTATATATATATATATATATATATATATATATATATATATATATATATATATATATATATATATATATATATATATATATATACACCAGAAATAGTGAGTGTAGCTATGTGTTTTCCTAAATATACTACGGAATAGATGCAATAGAAGTTTAACAGAGGTTAGTTCCCTAATTGGTAGTTTTTGAAGTCGATTCCTTAAAGCAAGCAGGTAAAATGTTGAAATAGAGTCGAAGCTGAATGGATGGCTTTACCTTCCGTCAATAAATGAACTGAGTGCAATACGTAATAGTAAAAAGACACATGCACATTTTCAGTCTATATTTAGAGTATTTGTATACGCATCAGCTATATAATATGGCGTAGTATAGGTGATCGGTTGCTCATTTAAAATACTTATCTGTCGAGCATTAACTTAGAAAGTTTCAAGATTTGAAGTTTTGATTGCGCTTAGTCAGAATTAAGTTACCCTGTGATGGAACATCATTAGACGAGCGATTTAAATATCGTTGCAAATGACGTTATATGAGGGCCAATGAGTCGTGTGCTAAATACAGGTAACAGAAAGAAGATGTTGGTAGAAATTCTCGGAGGATATCTTTAGATAGTTCAACGTCTTTGTAGCTATATTCATTCTTAAATATAAAGTTAGAGAGTAAAATTGTGAAAACTAGGAAAAAGTAATCCTTTTCTCATTGCAAGGATTTTGAACAATGCAAAGAGTGTTAGGAAAAGACACCGTTTTTCAGTTATCAGAAAGTTCAAGAATATATTAATACATTTCAAACGAAATACATTGCAGCGCCAGCTAATAAGGCTGAAGGGGATTTTGTAATTATTTGTAAAGAGTACTATTTAATGGTGTTAGATGATGAAATAGTGTTGGAAGATGATTTAGTACCGTATATCGTGAATGATTTAATAAGAAAAATATTCCTTGAGCTATAAAAGTTGAGTGGATTCAGTGGAGAAGCGGAGGACGGTTATTTCAAAGTGTTTTTGTATGGCAAAATTGAATAATGTTTCCTATAATATACGAATAGATTTATTTCGGGCGCCAAAACGTGCCCCAATAAATGTCTATATTATTTGGTGTGTCAGAGAATTTTCTCAGGTCATATTTTTGTGATTTTGCAAATGATTTTTTTTCAACTAGAGTATTAGTTTATTTTGGACTATTAGGTACTAATAGTCTAGTAAGAGGCAAAAAATTAATTAGATTGGACCATGAAGTGTATGCTAATTGTTCACACTAAACTAATCTTTTACTTTGTATTTTAACAGTTATGTCTCTACATTAATTTATTCCCAAATGATAAGCAATTCGTGCCTCATAGTTATTGGGATGTGATATTCCATTGGTTTATATTTAGTTCGTTTTGCTATTTCAAATATGTTCGTGAGTACTTTCATTTCCATGTGTTTGTTTTAGTCAATTTATATGTATTTTTAAGTGAAAGATTCTCTTAAATATATATTCTCCAATTAATGTTTATATTTGATAGTTATTAGTCTACATTGGTTAAAACTATGTTATATATATAAATTTGGAAAGCAATGGCAATTAGTATACTTTCTATAATTAATCCATATGCTTACTGATCTAGTTTCATTATTTTTAAGGTTATTATTATTAATTTGTTTTATGCGTTGGTAACGTGTATTTTGACTATTTTCAATAACTTTTGTTCGATACGTTTTGTTCACTAATTCATTTGAAGTTTTGTTTCTAAGTTGTATAATTGTTTGCGTGGTAATACCTATTTTGTGTGGGGGTGTATTTTTAACCACTGTCCTTTGTGGTTTTAGGTATATAATGATATATAGATTTTCGTATATCTTAAGAGATATATTTGGTAGGAAAGCGTCAGCATGTCTAGCAATGGGAAAGAGATTTCTTCTGCAATTTCTATGTCCCTGTGGACTTTTCGATCATATTTCCCTTGCATTGTGATGCGTTCTAGAGTATCAGAGTCTTCTTATTTTAAGCGTAGATTTTAGTGCTTGTTATACGTTTCATTTTGACAAATCTGTAAATTGACCAGCAGATATAGCTAACTAACTGGTGGATATGTTTTATCTTTGTTAGCATTGAACAGTCGGAAATCACTTAATGGATAGTTTCATTACGTTGACTATGTAGTAGCTGGTGCCATTAATATTGTGTAATTAAATTATTTCAATGGATCTTCTTGACTAGGCATTGATCTGTAATTTGTATAGAGCTTGTGCTATAGTCAATTCAATTAACACTTCCTTCGATCCAGAATGAACGTGGAAATTTCAATGCAAAGTAGCGTTAATATTGGTATTGCAATTTCTATTAAATTCTTTTCCCCCAATATGGAGACGTAGAAACACTAGACTGTCCATGAGGATTATCAGATTTTAAAATAATAGTTGTATCAAATATAAGTAAACTATATACCTTTAATTTAATTTCATTCATAGTGAAAGTCCTTTATCACGCCACATGAACGATATAGTGGATAACTGAGTTGAAATATTTGAGAACATTCAGTTTCATTTCACTGATTCATGGTTTCTTTTCAATTTTTTCTTTCATTCGACCATATTAAAACTTTTCTCAATGTTTCTGGTATGGTTTACCCAGTACAACCTTATCCACCGTGATATACTTTAATTAAATGACATGTGACCAATATTTCTCTTGAATGTTTTAACAATTATTTAAAGGTTGCTTCATAGGGTATATAAATCGAAGCCAATAATTCAGTGTGGCGTTCCTGCCGCAGTCAGAAGGAATACATTGCTGGCAGATTGAACCATTGAGGTGTGAGAGTTTCAATACACCAGGTGTATGCATGTGTAAAACCATTTTAAATATGTCTGATGTAGAACAATTCTGCCCAAAATCTCAGAACTACATTTGTTACCGTATGGGATATCCATATAAACGAATTTTCTACATTTGGTTCCAAATCTTCAATTCTTCAATTATTAATATATATTGTTGTTGTGACGTATTAACTTATTTTCGCCCGAAAGACGATATTCAATTCAATAATAGTTTTGATGTACATGTTCACTCTTCGTGTATGAATATAAATCATTTGCATTCTCAGCATTATAGAGGGTTGCTTTTGCAGGTATTAGATTATATTATGCGGAGAAATTCTCAGATTTACGTAAAATAAACAATTATACTTGTTAACCGACTCCAGACTCAGAATATCTCTTATACACCAGTTTACTGAGTGTTTTTCTTTTCCTTTTCTCTTTCTGTTCCATTGAAAACTAACGAGGTTACATTTCATAAGTATATTCTGTTGTAGTTCCTCACATATGTTAAGAATTTAATGTTTCTTTTGTCACATTCCAAAATTCTCTTTCCTCATGCTCTTCACTTCCACCTATTTTACATCAATACTCTTTTTCCTGCTGAGCAAGATACTTTACCTATCAGTTGTCAAGTGACCGAATTCTTGATTATTGGGAAGTGGTTTTCTATCTTTCTCGCCTCCAGATTTTCATCTTTAATTTATTTTTATCTCTATTGCTCTGTCCGAAGTCGACATTTGTTAAATGTTCTGTAATTCTCCATATTAGTTCTACCGTTGCTACTATCACGGCGTTACCGTATCAATATAGTTACTATTGACAATATCTACAGATCGATCAGAAAACGTTGATGACTGACTGGTATTATCAATATTTAGAAATTGGATTGTGTAGAAGAATTTTTGTTGTTGAAAGACATTTGAGGAAAACTCATCTCGTCTTTATTTTTTCATATCTGAAGTATATTTTCCATCCTTATAGTGGAAAATATACTTCAGAGTATATTTTCTTTTAAGGCGGCAAGCTGTCAGAATCGTTAGCATGCCGCAGAAAATACTTCGTAGCATTCCGTCAGTCGTTACGTTTTCGGTTGAAATTTCGCCGCCATCTGTTTTGCCATTTAATCCTCGGGAGTCGATGAAATAAATACCAATTACGCACTGGGATAGAGGTAATCGACTAGCCCTCCCACGAACCAATTTCAGGCCCTCTTTCTATAGGAGAAAGAAATGTGAGATTTACCCTATTATAGAGTCACAGAAATAACAGGTTCAAATTTTGTCATCAGGCTAACAAACTTTAGACGAGATCTATAGCAGATTATGACTCCTGTACCTGGGTAGTAAATATTTTATCGACATTGAAAGGATGAAATGCAAAGTTGTGCTCGTCATCATTTGAACTCGAAACGGATAGAGCCGGAAAAAATACCGCTGATCATTTTGTCCGATACGTGAATAAGTCTGCCATTTCGCCACCTTTGTGTATGAAAGAACTAGTGAAATCGCATAATACATTGCATAATACGGTCATGATCGCCACAACTTCACAACTCAGACAGGAATCTACGAGTACGTTCTACCACTATCATTAAACACACTCTGCTTTATTTTGTTACCTATTGTTTGCTTATGTTTATACTTTTCCGACAAATTAAGGTACAGGTTTTGATGGATTTAGGAATAAAGATAAAACTAAATCATACACGACCATGTCTGCTCTGGGTGGGATTATACTTGCGTTTATACGTTTTAAAATGTATTTTAACAACAATCACAACGGGACACCCTCTTGATAAGAACGCTTCCATCCCCTCGTCGCTTGTGATTTTATCTCAACCAACACTATCTTAAATTAGTTTTATAGGAATTGTGTTAGTACAAACTCAACATTGCATTGCCATAAGTTTTACTCCTTATAGATTTATTATATTATATTGTTCAAGATTTGCTTGAATATTGATAACATTTGTATTTCCTAGTTGTGTTTGTGAATATAGCATCAATACATTTTCATTGAGGCAATATACGTAGAATATACAAATATGCAATTGTATATACACTGTGTGTAAGTATATTGTGTACATCGTATCTTAATCAAAATACGACCAGCATACATATAATATATTTCGTACCATATCCCTCTATTCTGTTACTTATTTAGTCACAGATACGTTCCATAGATTGTGTAAGTATGTGCATTTATATAATACTTGTTTCTGAGAGTGTGTTCTCTATGTCGACTTTCAAATAATTTGTTGACTGACATTACTGCATATCGATATATATTATTGGAAAGTTTATGTGAAATGCTACGATTACAATAATATAACTTACTTATAAAATAAAAAAGAAAGCTTTGCTATTTTACTGACAACCAAATTTACAATAACACTTTCTTCTCCTTATCTTTTCGAAGAAAAGCAAGAGTCTCAATGCTTCTACATCCTTTTTCACTATACAAACTGGCCCTAAATCAATGGCTGACGTAATATTCAGTTATATACGTTAGGATATAATACATATGACATATTAGTAACAAACAAGTGTCTATGACCAAGCAAAATCACAAACCAATGTCTGAGTTACGTTATACAGTGGATATCGAATCAAAGGTTGACCATTCACAGTAGAACAGAAATGTAAGATGTTATAAGTGTGGAAATAAGAGCCATTTACTACAAAACTGATGTTGTACTCTAAGTATATTTAACCCACCAAAAAGTACCAAAGCACCGGATGTTTAGCTGCTTTAAAATTATACAGAGGAATAGGCAAACAAATGTTAATATTTTAATTTTATAGGAAAGGTTACCAATTAAGGGGCAAAAATAATGAATCACACTGATCAATCGTTTTAAATTGTCTTTGCGTTTATTCATCCAGAGTATCGAAATGTTTACAAAACTTATTCATGAGTGTAGAAGAGCAACAGTTATAAAGATTTGTGGCTATGTGTCTTTCGGCATTGAAACAGGTACCAGTAATATAGTGTGTTTAATACTGTAGAATGCTCATCTATGAAATAATCCTGAACTCAGTGGCAATAATTCCATAAATGTAGAGCTGAAATGATTCGTAGAGTCATATATTCTCCTGTTACAGAATAAAGAAATCATTATTAATTGGATGTGTGGGTGTGTAGTAGTATGATTGTGTGTGAGAATATGCATGCATATAGATATATACATATGTGTGTAAGTGTATAAGTGTATGCATAAGTATATATATGTGTGTGTGTATGTGTATGCATATTTATATATATATATATATATATATATATATATAGAGAGAGAGAGAGAGAGAGAGAGAGAGAGACAGACAGAGAGAGAGGCATATATATATATATATATATATAGATATATATATATATATATTTATATATATATATATATATATATATATATATATATATATATATATATATATATATATATATATATATATATATATATATATATATATATATATATATATATATACATATATGTATATACATATATGTATATACACATACGGATAAATATTTTCTATATACATAAACATATGTGTTTATGTATATTTTTATATATTCGCGTGTGTG
Organism: Octopus bimaculoides; assembly: GCF_046866305.1. Classification (NCBI taxonomy): domain Eukaryota; kingdom Metazoa; phylum Mollusca; class Cephalopoda; order Octopoda; family Octopodidae; genus Octopus; species Octopus bimaculoides. The sequence continues at coordinate 18,267,730 of NC_142939.1, read as the reverse complement.
TGTATGTATATTTATATATATTTGCGTGTGCGTTTGTACATATATATGTATGCATATAAATATATACATATATACATATATATATGCATGTATATGGATATATATATATATATATATATATATATATATATATATATATATATATATATATATATATATATATATGCTTGTATGTATGTAGATATATATATATATATGTATATATATATATATATATGTTTGTATGTATGCATTATGTATGTATATGTAGGTATGTATGTTCGTATGTATACGAAAATCTATTTGGAAACTTCAAATATTACACTAAGACATTTCATTTCTTTAAAAGCATGTCAATTGACTTGTATGAAAAGCAGAAGATATAGAAAAGCTATAAATCAACGCTATACGAAAGATTAAATCAAAGCAAAATATATCTAGTAAAGTAGGAATTTTGTTTTAGAATATAAAAATCTAATATATTGTAATGTTTCTCATACTGCAACACTCAGATAGTCATTCGATACCCTGTGGATATGTGTATGTAGTTTGATGTATACAAACACATCTCTGGAAAGGATCTGAGAGCGAAATAGTTATAATATATTTTATTAAACTAATGGAAATATTTTACATTCTCTATGAAGTGATGTGTTTCCTTTTATATCACGGGACATATTTTGAAAATATAATGACACCTGAATACTTAATACTGTGACATTGTTTACAACATATCATAAATCACACACATTCAAGTACTCTATTACCTCTATATTGTGAATATCTATCATTACACCTCAGCAGAAACACGTGATTTATACGCAAAATATTATAAAGAAATATGTATAGCAGGTAAAATCGCAGTGAACGGTGACAACGATGCGGGCTCAAGTCACTGGCGCAGATAATACATAGTTTATAGAACACTAGGGAAACATTAATTTTAAAGAAATTGGGAACTAAGAAATTGTTAATGTGTATTGCAAAATGCATTCTGATATTTGTCCCAACTCTCTATGTTTTGTATTCAAATTCCGCAGAGCCTAAATTTTCTTATTTCGATATCTGTAAAAATTTGAACCAATTCTGAGCAGTGGACTGAAATAAATTTTGACAGGATTAGATACAATGGTTCAAATACGTGTTCCTGTTATTTCAGTTCTGAGTTTCGTGAGAAGACTTAATATCACGCGATTTAAGAGTTCCATTTTCTTCCTGGCTGCTTTTAACTTAGTTTAAGCTCCGGTATGCATTCGGAACAAGAATTGTGTCTGCAGATAATGTTTCCTATTCACCACCAGTATTGGAGCCATGCAGAAAGTATATATCGGTGCCGCGGCTCTTTTCTCTCCCTCTCCCAAAGACGGAGATGGTTACATTGAATTTATGTAGATATAAAAAGAATCTTTCCCACAACAGAAAGCGTCCTCAGTATTCCTTTTGTTATGAGCCAAAGAGGGAGATTCGATGCGGTAACTTTCAAAACAAGATTTAATAGTCACATCTTCTTCTAACAGAAGGAATACATACTGAAGAATCTTTTCCTATACACACTGTATTCGTAAAAAAATATAGTCATAGCTGGAATGATTTGTATCTTAGGTCTCTCAAACTAGGGATGATTCGTATTTATAAATGACAACATATATACAATTTTTCATCATTACAATCATTCTTTTTCAGTTTTTTTTCTGATAAAGACATAAAAATTGATATCATTTTATAAAAGAAAAGGTGAACGCTTTTGCAATTTCCCAATAGTATTTCGTAGTTTGCAGCAATAAATTTTTTAAAAACATGATACGCAGCATTTCTAATATGATAAATATAGCAGGAATACTATTAAAGAATATTATTTCTGTGACTGTTATTAACATATCATTAGATATCCGCATCGATGTTTAGGGAATTACCTTAAAATGCAGAGAAAAATCTTTTTCCATAAACATTTTGTTTCCATTTTACTTCATAAGAAATTGTAAATAAAATTTATAGAATCTCTCACGTTGTTCCCCTGACTCACACATATAGTCATACACTCTCTTTCTTTCCCCAACCTCTCTCTCTCTATCCCTCCGTCTTTATCTTTCTCTGTTTCTGGTTGATGTATAATTTTAAGGCACATTCACTGTTATTCGCAGCACAATTACTATTTTCTATTTAGCTCACCGAGAAAGAACTTATTTTTACTCTTAATACTTTTCAGCAGTTCAAAATCACTTATTTTCTTATTGATATAATACTATTCCGTATTAATTTCTATGTTTGATTTATTGAATTCGTTCGAAATGTATGTCAATTTAATTTTAAAATGTCCATGCGAATATAAGTAATGCCAAAAAATTATTTAATTCACTGAGACTGTATCTCTCTTTTAGTGCACTTTTATATACACACACCAGCACACACATATGTACGTACATACATACATACATACATACATACATACATACATACATACATACATACATATACGAGGCCTGATCAAAAAATATCAGCACTAATATTATAAAAAAGAAAACTACAACACATTTAATCTCCTTCTACAGCCACACACATTAACCAGTGTCATTTCCATTGTGGAGGCATTCCTGAAACTCCTTTTTGGTAGATATTGAGAAGGTACCACGTCGCATTCTCTAGGACGACCTCGACGCTTTGAAATCGTATTGGGGTCATCCATCGCTAAGACTGAGCCTTAGTCTCCGGGCCATAACTATAGACCCTCGATTGTTATGACTGTTTTCAAAAAGTTACCGTCTTCTTTGACAAAATCAAAGAGATCCTGTGCAGCTGAGAAGTAATCTTTTCGAGACGATCATATTTTATACACTTTACTTCCAAGAACTGCTATAAAAAACGGAAGTGAGTGAAAACGATGTAACTTAGTGTGCATACGGAACAGAGTTCACTATCTATCTGTGCTAAACGGATTTACTAAGCGTACATTTGCTCCATTGCCATAGTAATAGTCTGGATAGTTTTTGGTCAGAACTCTTACATCTCAAGAGTTCCTATGATTGTGTACAGGTAAATATACGACTGATTTATCATCACGTGATTTCGTGACCACATGATCGAGAAAACTACCAGATATTATACATCGCTGGTCAGAATGAGCTTTGCATCATTTTAGCTTTGGAATGATGCTGTCTTACTGGCTACGGAGCAGGCTAACCTTCTATCTCATTGGAAGGTTAATTTGTTGCCGGGGCACCATTTTATACCTCTATTGACTGTAGCAACAGGAAATGGAGTATTTTATCCAAAACCACCACGTGGAGTGGGGCTGGTTTAACACAACTAAAGTTGTGAAAAATATATATATGAATGAAGGTTTGAAAATGCAATTCTAAAGATGTTTATTCACTTCAACTGTTTCACTTTTTGGGAAAGAGATTGTCAAAAGTAAAATGTAAAGCTTTGTTTAAGCTTTGTTGAGTTAAGTACTGGTTGTAACAAAAGTATTAAAATACATATATACATTATTTGAGGATAATAATAAAATGCTAAAAACAGTTTACAAAAGAGTATTCAAGAAAAGCATTAGGAGTTCAATAAAAATCATGTTTGTTTGGAAATATATATATACACAGAAAGAGACATATTTGATAATTTATAAAAAATTGGAGAGGAGCCAACTGTCTTTTTAACCTGTTTTCTCTCTTGTGTGTAGCTAGGGAATATTTGCTATTTTAAAGGAAAGTGGGGGAAGCTGGTTGGGGTGGTGGGAAGGAAGAGCAATGCATAATTAAAAGGCTGGGCTAGTCTGTCATAGTTCAGTGGTTTTGGGGACTGGTCTCAGAGGTCAGAATGGTGCGAGTGTGTGTGCCTCTGTGCGTCTGTGGGTGCGTGTGTATGTATGTTTGTGTGTTTTGTGTTGGTGGGGATATATATATATATATATATACATATATATATATATATATATATATATATATATATATATATATATATATATATATATATATATATATATGCGTGAGTGTATTTGTGAATTGTAAGAAAAATGTATGCCAAAAATTGTGTAATTTTACTTCTTTGTTTTTTTCTTTTTTTTGTTGTTGTTTGTAAATACGTGTACATTTTCCCCTGCAGTTATCAAATATTGCTTCAGAAGTATTTTAAAATTCTGTTCATGACATTGTTAAACGTATTACATTTTGAAAGTGAAAGTGCATCAAAAATAATTGTTCATGTTGGAAAATTGTTCAATGTTTTATGCAAAGATCCTCTTCCGATTATATAAATGAATGAAAATACAGTTCTTTTTATTCTTTATATTTTGCTGCACTTATTTGAAGATTGCTGAATCTCATTACTAACATCAAAATCAATTATATATGTATAGTGCGAATCGATAAATGTCCAAATTCATTTAAATTTCAAATATATTGCCTCGAATCGAGCTTAAACGCATACTGTTTAATGTTCATTTAGATCTATTTATTTATACCTGATTTTTCCCAAATAATTTTTAACGAACGTATGCATTGTAACAAAGACATTTTTAGAAGTGTAATAGAGATGTTATGGATGGTCATTTTTAAAACCTAAACGCCGGCAAATTAATTCTTATTTAATTGTATTTGATGTAATAATGTAGCACAATTTTGAGCACCACGATAATGAAAGGCTTTCCAACATTGCTCATATTTTGGACACTTTTTTTTATATATTCTATATTATCAATATACTTGTCTAAATTTGAAACCGCAGGGTGGATTTGTGCGAGATTTGGCAGGAAATTCTAGGCAGGATAGAAACTAACATCGATAGAGAACATTAATTGGGTAGGACAAGATTTGTTACAATTGGGAAATGAAATTGGCAAAATGGATTCAAATATTGGAAATATTTCAACATATTTTGATTGTGACAGATATAGTCTTTTGTGAGAGGTTAGAGAGTTTTACCTGTATGAGCACGCACATGCGTGTTTGTGTGTATTTTTGTACATGTCTGTGAGACTCTGTGTGCAAACATGTGTCTCTACGTGTGAGCGATATATTGTTATAATTTAATATTAGAATCGGATTTTGTTTCAAAAAACATGGAAGAGGTATGATGGCCCTTTGTGCATGATATTGCCGTTATGAAACGACACGGGGGTTGTTTGTGTCTCCACAGATAACTCATTTTCTAATCTTCCTTAATAAAGTGGTTCCATGTAAAAAAAAAAAATTAAAAAAAGAAGTATAAAAGTTGTGTGCAATATTATTTTGAAACAGTCCAAAAGAACTTGAATCAAGGAATTGGAAATAATGGATCAAAAACCAGCACTGATTAGATATGATCAGTAAGCGATTAATGAGATAAACCACAATGGAACGATAACGTGACATCTAACAAATGTTCAGCTAATGGCTTTTCTATTCCTCTCAGAAAAGCGTAATCATCTAATTATTTTTATCTTACAATAGAGTCGTGTAAAGAGTTTGAGATTGTATCGAAACGTGATGATCGTGACAAATTTGAGTTGGAAGGGTGAATCAGTCGTATCATAAATTTGTTTCGTCCTCAACTTAAAATATATATGAGATTTAATCAAAGGTAAACATCCACAACAAGACGCATTCAGATAATGCGTCTAAGTGAATACATATGTGCAGGTTGGTATGTATTGGTATGAGTATGTGTACATACATACATATATATATATGCGTGCATGTATATACATACATTATATATATATATCACTCTTCTTACAATTCCTCATGCGATAAAAACATGAACGAATTTAAAGTTTTGTACATGCATCTATTAAAAATTATGTAGCCGTCAAATTATTCAGTTTTTTTTTTACATTTAGCTATAGTCAGGCAATAAAATACCCTTGAATACGCATATACCCATGATATGGATAACATCTTGCAGTCCTAAGAGCAGTTGCCTTTGCCAATTGTTCACCATAACCAAAACAACATTCTACTCAAATATTTATAATTTATCACACAAATTTTTAAAAACCTAGAAATTCTCCATTTTGATAATTCTTGTATTCGATCGCCATAAATATTTTCCCTATATGTTATGTGTGCGGCTTCGTAATTAAATGATATTAGCTACTCAAACCAGAAACTACAACAAAGCGGTTCCTTCCGTAGAAATAAACTCATAATTTCATTATCGAAAGCTTTAAAACATTTTGTAATTACAACTATTTAACGATTTGTCTTTTACTTGTTTCAATCGTTAGTCTGCGGCGATGCTGAAACACTTCATTTAAGAACTTTAATGAATCAAGTCCAGTACTTGCTAATGTTTCTATCTGTCTCTTTTGCCTAAAAGTTATGGGGACGTAAACACACCAGCATCAATTGTCATACATATATATATATATATATATATATATATATATATATATATATATATATATATATATATATATTTATTTATTATTACCGTTATTTATAGCAATAATAAGGTGGTTAACTAGTTCACACCGTTACAGGCACAATATAAGGTAAATTTAGATTCAGTGGGGTATATAATACCACTTGCTAAAATCAGAGCCAATGCTCCATAAACCACCACAAAACTCATGATGGAGATGCATATGTGTAATGCAATGAATATATGAAAAATAGGCTTACCTTTGCGTTGAATGCATCAGTAAGTAATATATATTTCAATATCAATTGATTTCACGCATTGCATGGAAGCCATACTCTCCCATCTTCAGTTGAAAATAACATCTTAGCACCTATTTCTAAAATATTTACCACATTAGCTCGTATATATAGATATATACGAAGCGATTCTTTCAGTTTCCATCAGTCAAATCCACTAACAAGGCTTTCGACCGCCTGAGGATGTAGTAGAAAACACCTGCCCGATGTGCCACTCAGTGGCATTGAACCCAGAACCATATGGTTGGGAAGTAAGCTTCTTACCACAGCCACGCCTACGTGACTTTTCTTATAAGCAAACATATCTTCCATCTATTTCTCTCCATTTATTTTGCTCTATTTAATTATATCAAGACCAGGCTTCTGTCAATGCACACTTTGCAAAAAGATCTTCAATGTTTCATCTTAATTTTTGCCTTTAGTACAGCACTCAATTATATTTTCTATTATCTCGATAATATATATTTCTAGATATATATATTCGAAACATTCATATGTGTAAAAAGTAGCAAACTGCTAAAGCTTTAACTTAATTACACGTTTAATTTCCCCGAACGCAGGCTTGGCTGTGTGGTAAGAAGATTGTTTCACAACCACATGCTGCCAGGTTCAGTTCCACCGCCATGTGACTGGATTTGGTAGACGGAAAAGGAAAGAAGCTCGTCGTGTGTGTGTGTGTGTGTGCGCCTGTATTTGTTCTGCCCCCACCGCTTGGCAAACCGTGTTGGCATGTTTACATTTCCGTAAACATACCAACGCTGTTCGGCAAAAGTGACCGATAGAATAACTAGCAGGCTTAACAAAAAAAAATTAAGTACCGGGATTGATTCAGTCGACTAAAATGTTCAATGTGATGCCCCAGCATGGCAGCAGTCTTATGATTGAACCATGTAAATGATTAAGGGTATATAATTCTACAAAAAATAAATTGTATAATCGCTTTCGTATGCAATATAGTTACTTAAGCTTAAGTTTATCCCAGGCACAGACTCTATTAGCCGTATTAAAAGCAAGCTTGGACCTTTCCTTACTAAATATGGATATAAAATATTTAGTAAGAAATGAAAAAAATGAAAACTTAAAATTCTGCTTTTAAGTACTTTCAGTTAGTCATTTTTTCTAATCCACGCAAACGACTTTTTCTTACAATACTCGCAGGAAACATAATCCCTTCTTTTGTGAATATTTCAGCGTTTTCATTTTTTAAATTCATTTCCATGAAATTATTTGAAAATCTCGTTGGCGATTAACAAGCGAAGAGATGTTTGTAGCTTCAGTTTTAACATAAACAGATTCGTTAGCACACTGGCTAAAGTGCTTAACTGCATTTCGTGCGTTTTTACTTTCTAAATCCAAATTCCGCCGAGACCGATCTTACCTGTCATCCCTCGTGATCGATAAATTAAGTTGCACTTGAATACTGTGGTCGACATAATCGACTATTCCCCTTTCCTCGGAAACTGCTGGCCTTGTGCCAAAATTGGCAGGCAACTTGTATTATATTGTATTGTTAAGTAGTATTGAACTGTTTATTTCATAATAATGTTACGTCTGTCTGTATGTGTACGTGCTGATTTTGTGCTCACAAAACATTATTCTACGATTTTATATTGATATTCCTGCGTTTGTGTGTTCGGGTATTGCTCTGTGTATAAACAAATTATCTAGCTATATATATATAGAATGTTGTGAGAAGTTCTGTGAAATTCTCGTAGCTTGTTCCTTATGTTGAAATGCAATATAGTGTATTTGCACCTGTGTGATTGTGTACATTAGTTTATATATACATATATATGTGTATGTATGTATGTATGTCTCGATGTATGTATAAATATGCATGTGTTTGTGGGTGAGTGTGTGTGTGCATGAGAGCGCGTCTGTGTCTGTATGTGTGGATGTATATCAGTAAATACGAATGTCTACGTTTATATATATATATTTATTCAAAATCCGTTTAGCTTTGTATAGAACATAATGTCACTAAACGATAAGATAATACTGACTAAAGATCATCATAAATAATTTATATCTTATAAATATTTCTCAAGAAAAAAAAAAGTATTCTCTACATCACACAATTTTATAACACAATAGAGCACAGGTTAGAGAGAGCTATACATCAGCCTGTTCTAATACTATCTTTTCTGAATAGATAGTGCTTTAAACTAACATCAGAACTATTTCTGAAACTGATAGATAACTCTCCCAAGCTGTTATATATATATATATATATATATATATATATATATATATATATATATATGTATGTATATATATATATATATATATATATATATATATATATATATATATATATATATATATATATATATATATATATATATATATATATATATATATATATATATATATATATATATATATATATATATATATATATATATATATATATATATATATATATATATATATATATATATATATATATATATATATATATATATATATATATATGTATATATATATATATAAAATAATACCTTTTGTAGCGTGCAAAATTAAGTGGAACCTGTGCAAAAGTTTTTGAAATTTATTTTCCATCTTTTTATATATATATATATATATATATATATATATATATATATATATATATATATATATATGTATGTATATATATATATATATACCTTCCCAAAAAGATTTGGTGAAATACTACACTTCTCTAACTCTTTGTTTGGTGCAGTCGGTTTGAAATTTCTATACTTAAGAGATAAAAAAAATCCTTTGCTCTATATTTAATATAGTTATGAAATGAAATTTTGCAAAAGTGCAAACTACCCTTGCTTACCTAGATATTATTTTTGCATTCCGGAGACTGACTGCGTGTCTAGAGTGATGCAATCACGTTAGGGCTGATTTGTATTCCCGCAAAATAGAGCTAAAATTGACAAATAAAAGTATCTCACTCGAAAACACAAAACTTTCCTTTTCTAACATATATCTCAACTTACCCGATATACCATGCATTTTAAGTTCTGTGAATTCAATGCTATTTTATTCTAAAGATTTTAGCCTGAAAATAAATGAAACCTAATCTCAAACGCGTATTATAGTTTACTAACATTTTGAATTCCTACATATGATGAGCTTTACCAATTAACATCTGCGTTATGATCTTTTGGTAGCATTTGAAAAAAGAATAGAATAGTTTTGCGTGTATTGTGACAGTGTGCATGGAAAGTAATATTAATTTTTATCGAGAAAATATGACTTAGGTCATAGCGTGTATTACTGGCATAATAGGAGGACCATTTGTCTGGAAAATATGCAAGTGACAAATGTATAGGGTTTGATGCGTTTGTAACATGTTATTTCTTTCATGAATTCCGCAAAATCATCTAGTCGTTAATCCACCATATTTTACTTAATGTCAAGAACTTCTGATATATATAAATATATTTAGAAAATAAATATTTGACAAGTCGCCCTATATTTCATACAAGATAATGTCATAAATATTCTAACTCATTGAACAAATTGTTACCGACACTGACAATCAGCAATCCCCTAAAAAAATTCTTGATTTTAACTTTATAGTATTTCGTGCACATTTATCTATTACAATTTATAAATCTTCTGACGTAAAATATCAGTTCGTCAATTATGCGCGTTTCAAAGATATGAACATACAATTAAATGATATAGTTTATTAAAGTAACGTAACACTTTGTCAGAAAAGCAGTATAGTGTGAAGAAATGTAGAGATTTTGCCAACATACCTAAAGAAATTTATTTATGAGTGACTGCGTTTCGTGCTGAAATCAAGATGACAGACATTGGCTTTCATCCCTTTAAGTTTCAATGAATATACATTAGGTATTTAATGTGTTTGTTTCAATAACATATGCCATCCCCTATAAAACTATATTAACGAGCCAACAGTTGAAAATAATATTGCTTTGTCACATTCATTTTCTTCTAGCAACTATTTTTGTTCATTTTACCAGAGATAATACGAGAGCTATATTTGTGTAATTATTTTATTACAAAACAACATTTTGTTTGATCAAGAACGAATTCTTCCTGTCTGAAAATCGTGTTTATGGTTTTAAATGAATACATATAATTGGGCGAAAGTGTATTAATATTAGAGATTCAATAGTCTCCAGCCACTGAAGACTGTTACATTGTGTTTGAGATAAAATATAAAATACTAAACACCCTGGTGACTTGGAATATGACGTGGAACAGCTTGACAGGTTAAACAACAGGTGTAATATCAAATTGACGAAGGTTTCGCCTACTCAGTGTGCAAACACGATTGTTAACTATTTATTAACCAATACCATTTCTATATTTCAGATGTTTTGCTACTGAAGATTATAATTAACTTAGGAGAAATGAAAAGCTATTAAAAAATGTAATATAACATAATATCGGATTTACATGATAGTAGGAGGTCACATTTACATTTCCTCAAAATGCAGAAAAGAATAAATGAATTCGATTTGAAACAAAGGATACATAAATGGATAATAAGATTTGCTGAAAAATAAAGAAAGCCCAAAGGAGACAATTTGCTAATATCGATGTTGAGATTTTCAATAATTCACATGGTACTATCAACAATTTAAACTCATTTGGTGTAAGCGTTGTGATTTAAGTGACAAAATGATAGCGAAAATTGAAATCCCAAACGGAATGTCATGTTTGAATAATGACATTATCCTCATAGACTTCTCAGATGTTTAGTTATTAAAATAATGCAAATGATATTGGTGTTTTTGTACGACGAAACCATTGATTTGAACGAAAACTAAAAGTGAAGTTTGATGTAGCATCTTAACGGCTTTAGTTGAAATATGTTCATATATTTATATATGTATACGTATATTTATATGTGAACGGTTGCTTACTTGTGTGCGTGTATTACTGGGGAGTTTTAAACAAAATGAAACACTCTGTTCCTCTATTTGTTCCTTGCCTGACATTCTAATTTAGGGAAAGTTTTATATGATATATTCGAGATTACTTTACTTAGAATTCTTATATTTTATGGTTCTTCAATACAGATTTGGCTGAAAATCATGTGTGTCGAGATGAACTTACATTTCAATTCCAGTTGAATTAAAATATTTCTGTTTTATTCTTATAACATGAATCGGTTCATTCATAAATGTGCAATTCTGATATGAGATAAATTATTTTATCTTGTTTGAGTTTCAGAGATTTTTATGTCTTCAGTTTTATACTCTGTCGTGTGAGACCGTGTCGAAACGAAAGTTATTCTGACGCTCTAGTTTTAAATTAGAAAAGACGTGTGACTAGTAGACTTATTCTGATTCGATATTCCTACTTCGTGTTATGTTTTCGTGTTACGTTCGCTTGAAAGTTTTTGACGCATAGGTTAGAGAAATATATAACGTAGAAGATACTAACCTATTATTTAGATTGGTTTTTGCCCAGTAAGTGTGCTTTATTAATCGGGAATTAGAATGGAAAGATATGGAATGCTAGTTAATATTAAGCAATTTTTGCAGAATATATCGCAAAAAATACGATTATTAGGAACATTTTTATCAAACAAGTTGTGGAACTTGAAAGTTTTCGTCGTGGATTCTAGGCGGTGCTTATCATTATCTTACCTTAAATACAGGGTGTTCTGGCTAAATCTGACGGCTGTTTCTGTTTCCATTTTTCAGGAACAGTTGTATGTATTGAACAGTCAATGGTGCTGGAAAGGATAATAATTAAACTTACAGCTGAGAAAAGGTTAATTCACATGGAGGATGGAAGCCATTCGAATATTGAAATAGATTTACTTGTAACATGACTACTGCTCAGCAAACTGGCAATACTGCTAAGGCTGTAAGACATGATGTGGATCGATGCAATGGAGACTACGAATTCGTGACCTGCAGGAGGGAATACGGCCAGCGTACTGACTGCGTCCACACGCTAGAGTCTAACATCAATTGCAGGCCAGGGACTCTTAGGCTCAATCCAGTTGGCAAAGTAAAGCTGCTGGATATAGCGGTCAAACTCAGCTGCAGTTGTTTGTTGTTAGGAGGTCGTATCTATGGCTGCAGGATTCCTTTCCTTTCTATCCCTCTGAAGAGTGTCAGAAACAGTTGTCAGAGTTATTATGATTTCCCCCACCCCAATTTCTGTCCTCCCTATTCCTGCGACTGTAATCCCATAGATTGTTAATGTGAGGTGCATTTGACGAACATGCCCCCTGCTCTCTGCCCTGCCTGCAACACCAAGACCGAGCTAGCCGCACAGATGAAGATGTTCGAACATTTTCCCAGAAACACAGTGAGGAAAAACATACATCAGGTTCCGGTGGCGTCTGAAGTAATATTTATTTATTTATTTATGTGTGACTCGATAGTCACTATTACAGATGTTAATTAATTCATGTTCCTAGCAAGCTTACAAAATTCTCGAGTCAACAATATATTTATGCTTGTATGTAGGTATGCATATGTATATGTATGCAATGTATGTATGTAATGTATGTATGTATGTATGTATACAGGTATGTATGTACATAGACATGGTAGCCCGTCGTATACATAGATGTGTGAATGTCTGGATGTGTGTCTGTGAGAGCGTTTTCTTTTTTGTTTGTGCTGGGATAGCAAACTCTTTAAGAAGTTCATGTTATTCACCAGGTTTTGGTTCGTTCCTGTTGCTTCACATCATTTGCAAGTGAGTAGTGTCATATCTTCTGGTCGACAAAGTCTTCTAATAAAATCGAAAATAACATTTGGGGGATACACTTCCCTCCTAATAAAGTGGAAGCATAATTTCTTCTGAAAGAATACTGGATAATCAATTCCCTAGAGTCTGAGACAGTATTTTTCCCGTTATTTATTCATTTGAATGTTTTTCAAGTATTGAGATCAAATTGGTCAAGAATTTTGTCAAATGGCATTTCATTCTTCAAAGGTCAAACATTATATACCAACCAAGTATCGATTTTCAGTTAATCAATTGATTGATTCCTTATGTTATTGACTATTCCTTGCTTGAAAAATTAGTAACTTATAAAATTTTACAAGCATCGTTTTTCCAATATATTCCAATATATTTTAGTACTTTTCCTCCGTTACATTGAGCTATCCTTACTCGTTTCCTTCGTTTTATCAAGAAATATTTTGTGCCTTCGTTACTTCCAATTCTTTTCCATAGATTTATACTTTTCAGATGAATTAAGGAACTCTATTTTTAATGTTGCTATCATAATAATATAAGCGTGGCTAACATACAGAACAACCAGTGATCAGCGAAGAAAGATTTAAAAACATTTAGTATTGCGTTGAAATTTTCATATTAACATTTTAATAGTACAGATTTGGCGATGCAGACAGGAAAAATATAACTCAGAACATGAGTGCATGTGTTTGTATGTGTGTGTGCATGTGTATGTGTGTGCATGTGTATGTGTGTGTATGTGTGTCTGTGTGTGTGTGTGTCTGTCTGTACACACGTATCTTATTATTATTATTATTATTATTATTATTATTATTATTATTATTATTATTATGAATATGTAGCAGAATCTAAAGAGAGTTTCGTACGTCATCCTATTTTCTTTTCTCCGCTGAGAATGTCGGTATTGAGATTTATCCCGAACTGCATTCAATGAAGAATTTCCGCACACACAAAACAATGCATATATATATGTATATATATATATATATATATATATATATATATATATATATATATATATATATATATATATATATATATATATATATATATATATATATATATATATATATATATATTGATAGATAGATGGATAGATAGATAGATAGATAGATAGAGAGATAGAGAGATAGATAGATAGATATCTTTTTATTATAGCCACACAGGGCTAAATACAGAAAATGGACAAATTACAAAGTAGAGCTTTTCTTGGTGGGGGGGGG
>NC_142939.1:18220715-18250715 GCF_046866305.1 Octopus bimaculoides | reverse complement strand
ATATATATACATATGTATGTATATATATATATATATATATATATATATATATATATATATATATATATATATATATATATATATATATATATATATATATATATATATGCGAGTAAAAATAAATACAAAAAAGGTTGTTTTTTTGTATGATTGTGTATAGAGGAATATATTATTTTGTTTAAAAAAGTTCCAACACTGTCTGTTTTTTATGTTTTATTTATATTCCTGCAGAACCAATGTGGGGTATAGAATATGGAATATACAATATATAACATAATATACAATATATAATATAAAATAAAATAAAATAAAAATGGATGGTACCATGAAATAAAGTATTGAATGTAGATGAAATATTGAGTGTTCAATATAAAGGATCAAATATATAAATATATGTATATAAAGGCGACTTGACTTTCAGGGCTATTTCCCTTCGTCATGGCCGGTATGACAGACTTGTTAAAGTCTGTCATACCGGCCATGACGAAGGGAAATAGCCCTGAAACTCGAGTCGCCTTTATATACTTATATTTATATATTTGATCCTTTATATATTGTATATTATATTATATATTGTATATTCCATATTCTATAGCCCACATTGGTTCTGCAGGAATATAAATAAAACATAAAAAACAGACAGTGTTGGAACTCTTTTAAACAAAATAATATATATATATATATATATATATATATATATATATATATATATATATATATATATATATATATATATATATATATATATACATATATATATGCATATATATGTATATATCTGTATGTATGTATATACATATATATATATATATACATATATATATGCATATATATATATATATATATCCATATATGTATATATATATATGTATATATATATATATATATATATGTGTATATATATATATGTATATATATATATATATATATATATATATATATATATATATATATATATATATATATATATATATATATGTATATAAATACATACAGATATATACATATATATGCGCACATATACATATGTATGTGTGTATGTACGTTTGTGCTTGTGCGTGCACGCATGTGTCTGTGTGTGTGTGTGTGCTTCTGTGTTTTTGTTTCTAAGTGTGTGAATGAGTGTGTGGATGTATTCTGTATGTCTATGTGTATGAGCGTTAGTGTACCTCTGTGTCTTTGTCTCAGAGACAGTGTAGTGAAGAGAGGGACAGAAAGTGAGAGAGGGGGTAGAGATTGAATAAAAGAATAGAATTACCAAAATCTGTATTTCAACAAACATTTTATTTTTATTCTATTCACTATAAACTGTACAACTTAGCATTTTGCAGCCTAATCCATTATGCATTTATATGTTCGGTATTGGTGTCAAATTCACTATTCCTGAACAAATTAAGTAGACTTTCAGAAAAACAAAAATGAAAAGAAGAAGAAGAAGAAGAAGAAGAAGAAGAAGAAGAAGAAGAAGAACAACAACAACAACAACAACAACAACAACAATAATAATAATAATAATAATAATAACAAAGTAAATAATATGGAAAAAATTCTATTCGTAATCAATTTCTGTGTCTTTAGGGTTTAATTTCTTATATTTTCCGCAAGACAATTAACGAAAGAAAATTATTTTTCTATGACAAAGTATTATTGAAACTTGTAACTATCATCTGTCTTTGAGACGTCAATAATTTCTTTATTTATTTCCTTGTCCATTATCTCCATATTCAATAATGATAACAATAACTCATTAGTCATAGTGTTCTTCACAGCTGTATATTATTTCCTCAGGAACATTTTCCATACTATTGATAACAATGCAGTGGCTGAACCTAATTAGAGATCGATATACTTCAGATTTCAATTTATCATATTTTTCATTTGACTACGGAGAATATGCAAAGAAAGTTGTTATTGTCAAATTCAAATAGAAAATAGTGACACAGTCATGGTGAGAATATTGTTTCTGAATGATGATCGATGTAAAAGGTTTCGAACAGCAGCAACTAGAATCGTAAAACAATAGTCTGGAAACGACACTCCTTTTAATGTTAAAGTGTTCCTTGTAAAGCGCGCACAGAAACATACACACGCACAAATACATAGATTGCAATTGTTGAGCATGTATGAGCATCAATATAGTTATGGCAGTGCGGTAAGATGTCTGCTTCCCAACGACATGGTTCGGGGTTCAGTTCCAATATGTGGTAGCTAGAAGAAGTGTCTTCTGTTATGACCTACCATTGATCAAACGCTTGGGAGGGGATTTCGTAAAAGGATACACACACACACACACACACACACACACACACACACACACATACATATATATATATATATATATATATATATATATATATATATATATATATATATATATATATATATATATATATATATATATATGTATGTATGTATGTGTGTGTGTGTGTGTGTGTATTTCGTGTTAAAATTGTTGTATTTCGGTAATTTCAAACAATCACTGACGTCAATTGAGGTAAAAACAATTACTGCCGTGGTTTGTCATCAACACGTTGTTGCGGTGTAATGGGATCTTTCCCTTTGAATAAAATAACTCCCGTTGTTTGTCAACAACAACTATCAGCGGTAGGTATTTGTGACATCGTTCGTGCGTTTGTACTAGTTTTAACTTTAAGGGTTAAGGTTCAGGTTTTAGAGTTAGGTTTAGGGTTGGGGTTTTAGAGTTAGGGTTAGGGTTAGAGTTATGAATTTTTTTGCCAAATTTGGTAAAAATCTGTTCCATACACGGCCACAAAGTTTTCACCAAATTTGGCAAAAATACTCATAACCCTAACTCTAAAGCCCTAAACCGAACCCTAAAACCTAAAGCTAAAAGCAGTACAAATGCACGAACGATGTCATAAATAGCAGTACCGCCGAGAGTTTTTGTTGACAAACAACGGGAGTAATTTTATTCAAGGGAAAAGGTCCTATTACATCGCCACAACGTGTTGTTGACAAAATCAATAGACGTCAGTGATTGGTTGAAATTACCGAAATACGACAACTTTTAGCATGAAATAACTTCGAATATAAAAAATGTTCTCTGTTCTATAAGACAAATTATACAAGTATACGAACTTTTAAAGTGTTTCGGTAGAAAATACACTAAATAAGAACTAAATAAGAAATGGTGTCCGCCATATCAGAAGGATCCGAACGATCTATCTTGAAGCGAGCACTTCGTAGACAGGGCTTAACTACCATCCTGGACACTTTTCTACTTTTAAAATATTTGTAAGATCTGCAGTAGTGTTTGTTTTCCAAGAGCAGGACTTATATAAGATTTCATGACAGTATTTATTAATTGGCCCTCTTCTGTAAAGAAGTGGCAATCATCATATGTATATATGTATGCATGTATGTACATATGTATGTATGTATGTATGTATGTATGTATGTATGTATTTACCTCTAAGTAGAAGCACAAATATACAGTAATCAAAAGAGATTATTAGACTACAAAATATATAGATAGATACAGCAGCGATATACGATAAGCTTCACGTCCTACAGCAAAAACGATATCAGACAAAACAGGTCCACTAGAATTGATTTTGAGATGCGGAGTCAAGTACTAGATAAGAATACAAGAAAAAGAGAACATCATAAAATCAATACAGAATCAGCGCAAGCTTCTCTCCAAACTACAAGAGTCTAAACTATCTGGAAATATATATCGTTGTTATTATGTTAAACTTTCGCATGTACAAATTTGACCAAATGTTTTCCTTTTGTTTTTTGTTTTTCTTTTCAATATCTATTTCTGCTTGCAGAAACCGGTTCTTTTGGTCAAAGTATCTCCAGCTGCTTCAGATGCCAACAAATTAAAAAGTGTCAAAGTGTAGTACAACGGTTTTGTTATGCAATGGTGAAACTATTTTTTTCGTTTTCTGAAAAACTAACATTCTAGACTTACGACAGTCTTGCATAACAGCAGCGATATATATAAATACGCTCATGACATCAGCCTGTCCGGATATCGACAGACTGAATAATCCGTATCCATAGTAATACCACCTCTAATCTTGCAAAATCTAAATCTATTGTAATAAAATATTTCTACGCATGTTTCGATAAGTTTTCATGCACACGCCTTCAGCTTCGATGGTTTTCACAACGTAGGACCAGAATCTTTTAGTCACCGATATTAAATGTCCCTCGTTCACTTCTCACATCACCTGGACAATGGTGGTCTTCAGGGAAGCTATGTTATTGTGAGGATGTTGATTAGCCTTACTTTTAACAACCCTCCAAACTTAGTAGTCTATGGTACATTAATCTGGTGGCTTTGAGTCACAAATTTACTTTTGCATGAACGTAAATATTATCTAAAATCCATTCTTGTGCTACGTAGGCTTTGTGTGAAGATGCAGAACCTTTTTGCAACACGTACGGCGTTCCACTGCGTTTTACGCATCTAGTCTCGAAGATCTGTCTCCAAAACTTCAAAGTGTCCAGCAGCATTAATTGTAAAACCATGTGAAAGGATGTGAGGTGATGTGATCTACGTCATGCTCCTCACCTGAGACTATGATAGTTCCTGGTAATTTAATGTATATCACACTGGATATATGAGAAGCTTCAACACATAAGCATCTGTCATTTCTCCTATTGATTATAGTCTTGCCAATCAGAGAAGAGTCAAAGCTTGTTATATTTGTAATGATTTTAACCTTCTTCATTAACAGCTTATCTTTGATCAAACGGCTTTTCTGAGTTTTTGCAGACACGAGCGGTCTTTTTCTCAGCACATACAAAAAATATCAGTATTCTCATGTACCATGCTTCTGATAGTTCGCTACGACAACTGAAGTTCTCTGCTGATGACTCCCTCCCCGGCCCCCGGGATCATCATGAATAGTATGTTGAAGCTGTTGGATGAATTACGGTGTTATTACCGTGTCCGAACATTTAGAATGTCTTTTTTTTTTCTTTTTGATACACTAGGAACTTTCCCGAGAGTAGCTTTCATTTCCAGTCGAATATTCTGTAAAAATGGTGTTGCAACATTTAGAAAGTTGGCAATTTTAAATCTCTATGCTTCGCCCATATGGCAACAGCGACTGTTTCTATTTCTTGTGACAGCATTTCATCTGCTAGGGAGCATCTGAAAGAAATAAAAACCTTTTAATTGGTTTTCAAGAGAGTAAGGTACTTCTAACAAAGTGTCCTTAAATACGCATCGCATACTGTATATATTTATACTGATATATGAGTGTGTTCATTTATGGGTATGTGTATATATGTGTTTTATATGTATACATACATAGACACACACAAACACACACAGATATGTATATATACATACACGCAGAAGCATGCACACACACGCGCGCACACTCACAAACGCATACGCGTGTATATATGGTACGATAGCGACAGACAGACATGGACAGTGTGAGAAGCAGAATCTTTAAGGCGTGTATCACTATATATGTCTGCACATTTGCATGATATTTTACTATAATATTCACAAGTATTATTCGTGGAATTAAAAAGTTACATACGTTACAGCTTTAATACTTAAACCGTTATAATGAACGCTAAATTTATAGCAAAAATAATTACCAAACCTACTAAGATATTTTCTCGACACCGTTGTACCAGTGTTGAAAAATATTTATAAATTCATCTAAGCGAACAGAAAGCCGAGATTTGATGTCCTGGCATTTTAATTTAAGTCGAAACTAAGACTAATCCCCAACATAGAATAACCGGATTATAGCACTCTACAGTTTTATTTCGTTCCCTTACAATAGGACGAGCATTCATAAATCAAATTTTATTGATAATATGAAGTGAAGTGACAACTCCATTAAAGTATTGTCATGTTCAGACAAACTAAGAACAAGTTGACATGAGTCTTTTCTTGCTTTAGATTTCAATGCATATGAAGGAAACTATTATAATTTTCTTTCAGAATTGATGGGTTTATTTTCTATGTTATTTATATCTTTGCTTACTTTTTATTTTCTCTATATGTATTTTTAAGTTTGACGAGAACATTTCTTGATAATTCCTTTTGTTATAATGTGTAACCATTTCGCGATTGTCTTATCTATGTCGTCTCCTGAAAGGTGTATGAATGAGGTTTCTCCGCTTTTATGACATACATTTTAAACTGCGCTGAGCTTTTGTTTGTTATCTATTACGAGCTGATGGTAAAACATGAATCAAACACTATGGTAACTTTCAAAACACGTCTAAATTATAACGTGTACCGTTGAAAAGCACCACAGAAATATATTGAATCTGTTTAATGTTGAAGTCTACGAATACAAGACAATATCTTATTTCGATAGGTAAACAACATATTGGTATATCTCTGGACGAAGACTGGACGAATTCTGAAGAAATGTTAAATACCTATGCAGGTTTGACTACGTGTTTACGAATATCACTTGCAACCACGTGACTTTCTATTCTGTCCCACTGTACGGCACTTTAGGTAAATGTCTTGTACTATATCCCCAGGCTGACCAATGCCTTGAGACTGAATGTGATAGACGAAACTACAAACACACACACACACACACAATATATATATATATATATATATATACACTCACACAGACATATATATATATATATATATATATATATATATATATATATATATATATGCGCGAGTGCAGCGCGCATGTTTGTGCGCGTATCTCACTTAGGCATTGCAAGACTAATAAGCTGGTACAGAACTCAATATACGTATGCTTCAGACGAAGTGTTAGGCGAGTACAGACTGGTAATAAGAAACAAGATTACAATGGGAAATATGGTTATATTATGTATGTATGTATGTATGTACGCATGTGTACGAGAGTTTGTATCTTTGGGTCGATATATGTCAACCCTACCACCGCTGGACAACGAGTTCTAGTTATCTTACATCCCCGAGAAAAGACACAGATAGAATAAGTACTCGACTTTGAAAGAACATATATGAACCGCGGTGGATTTGTTAGACTAAACTCTTCAGGACGGTGTCGCCGCATGGCCGTATTATGATCATTACCACTACAGGCACAAGGCCTGATATTTGGGGGGAGGGGCCAGTCGATTAGATCGATCACAGTACGCAACTGGTACTTAAAAGGTTGAAAGGCAAAGTCGACCTCGGCAGAATTTGAACTCAGAACGTAACGGCAGACGAAATACCGCTAAGCATTTCGCCCGGTGAAATCCTTAGCGGGGTCGATTAAGTAAGTACAAGTTAGGCACTAGGGTCGATATAATCGACTTAATCCGTTTGTCTGTCCTTGTTAGTCCCGTCTGTGTGTAGCCCCTTGTGGGCAGTAAAAAAATAAGAAACAAGCTGGAGATAACGTAAAAAGACAGAGAGCTCGAATACCTAAACTGTTCAGCAAAATTGAATACGAAAAGACACCTGTTCTCCTTTATCTATAAATCAAGTTGTATGTGTACTCCAGTGGTTATTGTAGATATAACATTATGCAAACGAGTTCACACTTCTAAGCAGGTAATTGTTTATATTTTAGTAAATAGCTTCTATGTTTAGCAGCTTGGAGGTAGAGGTGAATGAATTCTGATGATTTCTTAATTAATATTAACAGCGATTGATTTAATCCCCGTCATAAACTCCTCGTGGGCATAATTTCAAAATGGGACTAAATACATACAAGTCCTTATATGTATTTATGTAAACGGTATCTAAACAAACCATTTCACTGATTCTAAATAAAATTCGCATAGTAAATGTGTAAAATTAATTACTTATACCTTAAATATCTTTTCAAATTGATGAAATTTGCCAAATAATATAGAGAAAATCGACCTTTCTGTAACCTACGCTAATTTTGTAAATCAATTGAACAATGTTATGTTTCAAACAGACATAGGTGCCGCAGGAATTCATCGACATCAGCCAAAATGTTGTTTAAATATAATTGTGTTAATTTAATTCATTGGACACAAAATTATCTGATGAACGTAATTTTTGAACATATAAAAGGGTAAAAGGCTACTTAAAGAACGAAAATTAAGACGATATCGAAAATATTCACATTTGCATATAAACATATTTGGTTTTATCAGTTAATACTAAATATCTTCCGAATTTCTACGAGTGAAGATATTTTATTAAGTGAAACCCACAGTGTTCAACTGTAATGGATTACGTGATAATTAAAGCATATATCAGTGGTATTGGGGCATAAACCTCTTTAGTACAAAGTTTATATTGATTAAATCAGGTATTTCCAACATGTGAAATAACAAACACTATGATTGAAGAGCGTGAATAAGAAAACACATTTGGTAGATTAGGTAAGAAAGAAAACATTGACAATTCCTTACATAAATATTCAATGGTGATTCATCCTAATCTAATTATTCCAGAAACCCATTTTCCAGCATTACGCAATCCGTTTATTTTTCAAACTTATCTTAATACTGAAGTTTGATACAATAGTATCAGTAAGCAACGGCGAAAGTGGATGAAGCGATGCGAGAATTTCTAAGGGCTTAGAATGGAGAAGGTTTAGATTTGACTCGTCTATTTTGTCGGCCAGTGTATGTTGATGAGGCCTTAATATGATCTCTTAATCCATTTTTTTTTTACTTCGCTTACGGATTATTTTGTCACCTTGTAAATGTTTGAAATAACAACTCCCTGCTTTTCTTACACAAACCACGCGACCAGTTTTTCTTTTAAATGGGCTTGTTCCGGTAACTTTCAATATATTTTAGGAAAATTTCCATAGAGCAACTTAGTTAATACAGACCTAGAAACATCAACAAATGCTACGCCCCCACTCCCACTGATAAAGCAGAAGGGTCAATATTTTTACTTGCCACATCTAGAGGAAAAGGCAGTGACAATATCTTTCGCAGGATTCCCTAGATTGATAACGTAATAATTGTTTTGGAACTTTCTAAGGAAACAAAACAGCAAGGAAAATATAAGCAACGAAAGAAAGTCTTTTGGGAATGTTTCTGTAGAAAATGGGAGGGGGTGTACACACCGAGATGATGAGGGAGGGGTAGATAGATAGCCGACAACTTATGACGGATCCTTCCTCTGTGTAAACTTGCCCTGTGCTCCACTATTTTCCCGTTGTTTACGTATTTAACACTTTCTCTCGTTTGTTTACATATTTCATGTTATTTACACCGTTGTTGACGTCTTGTACCCATACATGCATGTATATATATATATATATATATATATATATATATATATATATATATATATATATATATATATATATATATATATATATATATACATATATATGTATATATGTACATGTATGTATATATATATATATATATGTGTGTATGTATGTATCTATCATACGCGCAGGAGTGTCTGTGAGGTAAGAAGCTTGCTTCCCAACCACATGGTCAATCTGTACCAAGCGGCTTTGCATTGCGTGGTTTAGCTTCGTTATAATAACAAGAGTCCGGATACCTATCTATCGGACCTCGTACATATATAATTATATTCGTGTATACGTGTAAGTATATCTATCTAACTATCTATCTCACCTAGAAAGTTACCCTTGCAGACACAAGTCCGGGCAAGGTGGTTTATGGAAGACTGGCAATCGCCCATGCATACCGCCCTCCCATCTCTATGCCACCACTGTTATTCAAGAGAAAGGTCAAAGCCGATACATCTTGGCACCTGTGACGTCGCAACTCATTTCTACAGCTGAGTGAACTGGAACAACGTGAAATAAAATGTCTTGCTCAAGAACACAACATGCAGACAGGTCCGTGATTCGAACTCACAACCTCACGATCATATCTATATACATATGCATATGTGTATATAGATATGATCGTATGTCCAAATAATCATGTAGGTATTTAAAGGATAAAATGCATTCTAGACACGTTTCCGCAGTTATATGTATCATTTTATCCCGTTGCTCCCATTCACTTGTTCAACGAACACTTTTGCGCCTTAGTATATTTTTAAGACATCCCTGAAGGTGCGCATTGTACTGATATGCTTAGGTAAATTTATGTTAACTTAGTCAGTTAAAGAATTTCAGCTGACATTTCACTTGAAGGTAATATTGATATTGTAATGGAATATTTCAAATTCATAACTGATGAATTGTGATGAATATATTAAAGCGTTATTTAAATGTAAATTTCAAGCAAATCTGAATATGTTACCTATGCCTTCTAACTGAAGAAATATCACTGTAGTTTCTCTCCTTCTGCCTAGAGCCCGGTGCCCGGAGACACTATTTCGACTGATTTTTCAGTAATCGTACGAATTTCTATCTGAATAGATAATCATATCCTTCATTGGTTTGGCAGCTCGAAATAAATTTTGCCAGAATCAATATGAAATTTAACAATGACTTAAAATGCCAACATATTAAATTATCTTAGAATCTGTTTACGGGCATGTAGTTATATGCAGATCAAATAATATTTATCTGTCTGTTAAACACTTTTAAACTGTCATCTCTCATCCATGCAACATCCGAAATATCCTCAGAATTTTTTTATAAATATTTTATATGGACAGAAATTCAAGACCACATTTGTTTCAAGATTATATTATGAAGCAATCTTTCTTCCTATCGTAGTTTTAATTACTAATAAAAACTTTAAAAAATATCTGCCCGTTTTCTATTAGAAACACATGAATATACTCATTCAAACATGGTAATGTCTTAGGCATGTCTTTGCAGACCAGATGATACAGATATTTTTTTTTTTACTTTGTATGATCTCTCTGAGTCGTAAAGGATATTGAAGTTTCAACACATCATGAAACTCTTATATAACATGTAAATAAGAAAAGACCTATTAGGAAAGGGTTCCTTTCTTAATCTGTTAAAAGGTATGAACGGTAACAGGAACTTGGCTCAAAAACCATCACCATTGTAAACATTCTTCTAGAAAAACATGAAAAACTGTTTCAAAATTGAAATAGATATACTGTTGTAAAATGTGTTAATTGTCAAAAGAATGTCATACTTTGATATTGTTGGATTATATGAAGCATTGCAGTAACTACTTATGAGAAGGATATCAAGTGTCTTCTCACGCTTGTATTCGGAAAAAAACTACATACTACATGGGTGATTACACGTTGGAGGCCAACTGTAATATCAGCTAGGGGGAGCATATCCAATGAAAATAAATCTCAGTACGAAGAACTGGTCTCTGCTCATTTTCTGTCTAGCAGTTTCACAACAAACCAGTACGCTAAAGAAATGAAAGCTAATCGATCGTTTGCGAAATTCTGGACTAAAGGCTAGAAACATAATTCCAGTTAAAATCTCTACTAAACAGAGTTAATCAAGTAATTGGTATTTCATTCACGTTAAATGAGAGCACCACGGTTACTTTGAAAGAGGGAAAATTAATAAGTTGCTAGAAAAGTAAAATTAAAACAATAATTGAATGTCTTCAGCTTTAAAACAATTACAAAATAGAAGTTTATTAACAGGCTGTTACGAGCAAGATTGAGAAATATCAACAGTAAATATTCCATAACAAATTACAAAGGGTAAAGATGTTATCTAGAAAATCACTTGCAAATCAAATATCATACAACGCTGCATAATGCCGAAGTGTATAGTAAACCAATCCATATCACATAAGCCCAAAATGCAAACCTGGGCTGGAATAATTTTAATCGTGAAATAAGATGAATAACTTCCAAACGAAGCCACAACTAACAAATAACGGAGCAAATGCCAGTGGTGGTCACTGGTGTACAGTGGAGGTCACTGCTGCACAGTAGAGGTCACTGGTGTACAGTGGAGGTCATTGGTGTGCAGAACATTTAGGATACGTCAATGTTTCATTCACTCAAGACTGTGCCAATATTGTGGAACACACACACGCGCACATAAACACACACACACACACACAAGCGCACGCTCGTGAGCACACAGATATACAAAAAGAGAGACAGACAGACAGACAGAAGAATTGTTATTTACAGGAGTCTTATTGAGAACATTCTGAAGTAAACAATTTCACAAAGATACCAAATATCTTTGTCACTTAACTAAAAAGAAAAGTGTAAAACCTGACGGAAAATTAACAAGGGATTAAAGCAGATCTCACAGAATCGAATACTCGCGAAGTCACGTGTTGCTTTTTGATTTAGTGTATTGTATTCTAAAAGGTACAAAACTGATGAATGATCTATTCTTCAGTCTAATTGTCTTCTAGACAAGAAAACAAATTGTTATTAATGTTAGCAGCCTTCACTGTTGTTTGTCTATTCTATATTTTGTATGACGAGATCATTAAGCTTATAATGTTATAAATTTTGTTTTGATATTAGTCAGACCTGACTATGAAGCACGAGGATCAAAAGCATTCTAGCCCTGATTAAAATGCATGTCTGTCTATCTGGTGCGACTTTGTTATACAAAACTATAAACTATGTTATGTGAGACATTTAAGTGCCATTTCCAGTAGGCTAAAATAAAGTATAGATGATCATTCATTAATTCGTATTTCCTCAATATCAACTTCAGCGTAAGTGAAATACAATGCTCGTAGCTTAGCAGATTAGGGGGCAACTTAGTTTCAGCGGACAATGGTCTTTGCATTTCCTTCAGGTATTCGTTAGAAATAGGGAAATATTAGAGACGGAATACAGTGAAAGTTCAAACAAATAGTATAATCTAAGGAGTCGACCTCGGTAATTGTCCTGTGTTAGTCAGATTGATGGTATTTCTACGATAAAATGCACATTTGACCCCGCGTGATATTTCAACTGAGAACTTGCGCAGCAGAATATTAATGCAGAAAAATGCACATCCAGCTTTCTGCAATTTCTGTCACTTTCTAAAGATGACGAAAATATTAATAGTAATTTCCGCTATTAGCATAAAATCATATACTTTAGGAGTAAGGCCCAAGCGATTTAATTAACCTTAGTACTTCCTTAAACCTCGATTTGCCTCTGTCGTTGAAATGAAAATCAAAGCTGAAGCGCAGGGAATAGCGAAAATCAAAATTAAACATATGTGAATAATGAAATGCAAAATCTTATCCCCCAAAACAATTTCGAATCAGAACATAAATAGAATGAAACTAAATTCTGTTATTTATTAAGTTCAATATTCTGCAATTCCGCTCCCGTTTGAGAAATGATGATGTTGGAATCTTGATAGGAGCATATAGAGTTTTATTGTTAATTCCATTACAATTCTTTTTTTTTTTGTTTGTAGTATTTCTATCTTAAAGTTCTATTATTAGCGCTCTTTCCTTGAATGTGTCAAGCCTTAGTTATTGGGTGAGGATAAAATCTCAGATAATTATTCTAATTCCCACCAAACCATTCACCGAAAGCCTGAGTCAATTATTTGATCCTGCTGATGTAATTGAAAAATCATTGATTTAGCCCTGTAAAGTATTTTATCTTATTTCCTCACACACAAGCTTCCAGTGAGTGTTTCTCTATCTATATCTACATACATACATACATACATACATAGACATAGAGAAAGAAAGAGAGAGAGTGATGTATACATATGCATATATATATAATGTGTATATATATATATATATATATATATATATATATATATATATATATATATATATATATATATATATATATAGATAGATAGATATAGATATACATATGGCTATAACTATATCTGTGAATGTGTGGTGGTGTTATGCTATTTTCCCCTTCTGCAGTTTAATAGCGGTTTCTACTTCACGTTTCTCTATTTTTACCTAGATAGGTTTCAGGATATATAATAATGATGTTAGGTTTGGTTTGGTTTGGTTCTGTTTGGGATGATTTCACGTCATCCTATTACATCCTTCATCTCGGACTCTAATGTTGTAATTAATTTCCTCTGAGGATTACGCCATATATCTATTAATATCACCAGTATGCCATTAGATGAACAGAATGCTATCCTTAATCGAGATATGTTCATCTGAAGTGAAATGCCCGTTAGCACAATAAGCCTGTTGATTACTTACTTGTTAAAAACAGCGAAACGGTATACCTGATATATCTATCTGGGAATGTGTGATCGTGTGTGTGTACGTGCGCACTTGCATGTACCCACGTTAGTGTGTTCGTCCGTGTCAGTTTGTAAGTATATATATATATATAAGTGTGTATATATATATATATATATATATATAATATATTTAAATAAATGTATATACAGTTAGCATATCATCATCATCATCATGTGTAGTAGTAGTAGTAGTAGTAGTAGTTGTAGTAGTAACAGCAGCAGCAGTAGCATCAACTGCAGCACTATTTTCGACATTCATCATTGTGGAATTTACAACTCTTTCGTTTTCTACAAAAGAGCAACGTCTATTCTACACCACATGCAAACACCCACCAATTCAGACACACACACACACACACACACACACACACACACACACACACACACACGCACCCACATACACACACACGCACATGCACATACACACAAACAGACATGGATACACATACGGAATACATGTTCGCGTTGAAGCCATACAAAACAATAAACATTTACAGAAGAAAATTGTTCATACTTTTAGTAGTCTTTGTGAGCATAAGTCCAAGCACACTATATATATACATGTATGTATGCGTGTATATATATATATAATCTGCTTAAGCGCAGGCGTGGCTGTGTGGTAAAAAGCTTGTTTATCAACCATATGGTTCCAGGTTCAGTCCCACTTTGTAGCACCTTGGGCAGCTATCGTCTACTATAGCCTCCGGCCGACCATAGACTTGAGAGCGGATTTGGTAGACGGAAACTGAAGGAAGCCCGTCGCATATGTATGTATGTATTTATGTGTCCTTGTGTCTGTGTTTTATATATATATATATATATATATATATATATATTTATAACAAATTAAAGGGTAAAGATTTATTAATTTATTAATAAATCACCAATTAATAATTTTTACCAAGCCCTTCGGTATGTAAGCACCATTATCGGTGCTTGCTGATCCCTTAATTATGTTTATATATATATATATATATATATATATATATATGTATATATATTGTGTGTGTTTGTGTGTGTGTGTACGCAGACATTCATCGATATACAAATATGCACACAAATTGGTATATATTTAAGACTCCCTTCGGGCATGAAAGTTCTTTTCCAAGTCCAGGGCAAGGTTCTTAATGGAAGACTAGCAGTTGCCCATGCATACGAGCCTCTCGTCTCCACGCCACCCATGTTATCTAAAGGAAAGGCAAAGGGTGATACAGGTTGGAGTACGTTTCTGTTTGGTTGCCCATTTTCAATTTATGTTGGAATTGATTTCATATTCAGTGTAATGATACACTTTTATACGCTAATCAACGTCATGAAAACCATTTTTGCTATAGATAAAGAATTATTAGCTATTAAATTTTGAAAATGTTGGGTAATTTTAGCCGATTGTAAGGCACAGACTCATTCATGCTGGTTTCTATAGTAGCAAGCCGAACAAGAAGACAACTCTCTTGTCTGCAAGAAAGCACTCGTTGACATATATATTGAAACCACTTGCTGACGCTGTTTTCTACTGTTTTACCAACCTGGAGATTTTCTGTGAATTTCTGTGCCGCAAGACATATGAAAATTGTGATTTGTTCGTAAAAGGTGGTACTTATCGCATTAAATGCATATTGAATGCTTAAATCTACAAAAAGACGTGTTGTTTACTCATTTTCTGGAAAAAGTGAATTAACTACAGCATTTCAGCTCGAAAAACTACATTAATATACCAAATTTTAATTTTTTTCTGATAAACTGTTTGAAAACTTGGCAGCCAAACGGAAAAAGATCTAACCTTGGTACCAGTGGCGTCGCAACTCATTTCTACAGCTGAGCCCGGTCCGGAAATCGAACTTATTGCCTCATGATTCATGCCTATATAGATAGATAGATAGATAGATAGATAGATAGATAAATAGATAGATAGATAGATAGATAGATAGATAGATAGATAGATAGATAGATAGACAGGCAGGTGGATAGATTGATACGTAGGTAGATTGATACATAGATAAACAGACAGACAGACAAACAGACAGACAGACAAACAGACAGACAGACAAACACACAGACAGACAGACAGACAGACAGATAGATAGATACATACATACATACATACATACATAGATACATACATAGATACATACATAGATGTGTGTCTGTCTGTATGTATGTCAGTTTTTTGTAACTAAGAGTTACAAGCGAATTCCCCGCCTACTAATTATAGAACTCAATATTTGAGAAGTCTGTAAGTGTAGCAGCGAATGTATGTTTCTGTGTCACAGAAAGACAGTGTGCATGCTTTTATATAATGTTATGTTTGAGAAGTTACGTAAGAAGTAAGTAATGATTAGTTTATGTCCGTCTTGTTGGTTTTTCAGTCTTATGATGACATTCCATTGCTTTCTATTTGATAAAATCTGCAAGTTTGCCAATGGAAATATACGGTTTTGCATTTCTACACAGTGAGACATGTTCATTTCTTTAGCTGCCAGTCACAATAACATAAAGCGTTTAATCAAATTGTCTACTTACTATGCATCTAATACTGACATATTTCATTTGAAAATTTTTGGAAAGTTGAGCATTCTCGTTCAACGAAGGGATGTAATTGTAGTTCCTATATCATTTGCATCTAATGTGTTGAAGCAGGTATTAAGAGTAGACGTTGAGAAGACGTGTAGATCGAAAAGTAAGGTGTTAGAAACTATTGTCACAATGTAGGCAAGAATATCAAAAAACGCTGCTGATTATCGATTTCTTTCTGGAGATTTGTGGAAAAGAGTAATCTATTATATTTACTCGATTTCGCTCGTGCATTCGTCAATCTCACGTTGTGCCGTAAGGTATGTCTTCTTCGTGCCTGTTATGACAACCGTAGGCTGTCATGTTTTGCCATGTAGATTTAGTCGCTTCCACTTTTAATGTCCTATTCCAGTACTTTGTGGGGAATTCTCAATCAGTCAATATCAATACAAAACGCAGTCAGTTTAGCCTACTTCTTCTAGAATTGCCCATTATATCATTTCTGTTCTCTTCTCTTTAGAATACCTAGATTATTGATTCAATCTATACATTTCCATATTGTTAATTCTATTCCTATGTTTCTGCATTGGTAATCCGACCCTTGATATCGAGCACTTCTTAAATGGCAATTATTTTATCAACTCCACCAGAAGCAAGAAACACAGCCTCGACCACGAAATTATCTGAACCCTCTCTTAAAGAGATATAGTAAACTACGAAAGGAACTTGTACATTGTTTCTCACCAATTTTATTTTTATCAATTGTGTACAATTGATAAAAATATAAACTTGTCAAAGAATATCCTTTGCAGGATGCAGTAATTGTGGGATGAGAGTTCAAGATAGAATGAAAGAGATCAGAGTTTTAAAAAAAATTACTTTTACGTTATAATACATTGAATCGAGTGGTAAGGAATAAATATGTTTTATATATAATCATATTTCTACGGACACTATAATTTTAGCGTTTCTTACCACTGGAACAAAAGCGTATATAGTTAAGAAAATATGGGCAAAAATGGAACAGATGCAATAACATTCGGATTCGTTTTTCAGAAAACTCAGGAAAAGTATTCAGTAAATACGTCGATTTGTGATAGAACGAATATTAGGGAAGAAGCAGTGGGCATTATATTCACCAACTGCAAACTACGGGAGATTCATTGAAGACAGCATGAGTAACTTGCATCTCATTGTGTACTTTTAATTCAAGTGTAATATGAACGCTGGCAGGTGACACGTGGAGGAATTTCTATCTTAATGTTTATTGCGGCAATGTTGTTAGGATTGTTTTAACTGTTGTTCTTATTGTTAATGATGTTAACCCCCACGGTTATACTTGACCGACCAGAGCTATATCCGTAGTGAAATTATCATTAAAATTCACGTAAGATTCTGTTACGGGCAATTTATAGTGGAGAGCTTTTAATGACCCGTATCAGAATCACGTTATGTATTCGCTAATTCAGTAAATATTGTATGATACCAATGTTATATTGAATTTTTATAGATTTAACTCCTTTCACACATTCATTCAACATCATCCGTATTAGATCATGGCTGCATTAATATACATACAAACATACATACATACATACATATATACATACATATATACATGCATACACACACACACACATACACACACACACACACACACACACACACACACACACACACACATATATATATATATATATATATATATATATATATATATATATATATATATATATATATATATATATATATATATATATATATATATATAGTCTTTGTATTTGTTGAAATATTAAAATATAATCTTTTTGCCATACAGTATCATTGGATTTCCTATTATGGTTCACATGGATGATCAGAGCCTTCCCAGTGTTTCTTTAGATCTTTTTTTTTTTTTTGTTTTTGCAAGAACCAGCTTCACGAAATATGGGTGACAGCAAGTTCATTTTCTCTCATTCTTCTTAATATATCATGTACAAACTTGTACAAACACACACACACACACACACACACACACACACACACACATGTATATGTGTGTGCTTGTGTGTCTGTGTGTGTCGATGTGTGTGTGCGCGCGTGTGTGTAATAATATTCTTAAACATTAATATTATTCACAGTTACTTCAAAATACAGGCGTATGTTGTATGGGTGTGTAGGTGTCTCTGACAAGAACGATGTTTATGTATGCCAGTGTTAATCGATGTGTCACTATTGTTTTACTGTTATAAGAAATATAACTTAGCGATTCGATAAAATCAACATCATACTGAAATATGTTCAGTGATCGATATGACCGACTTTGAACAAATCCAAAGGCTACACCTCATATATGCATGTGGCATATATATATATATATATATATATATATATATATATATATATATATATATATATATATATATATATATATATATATATATATATACATATATAAATATATATACATATAAAATATATTTATATGTATATATTTATGTATATATATATATATTTACGTATATATATATATATATATATATATATATATATATATATATATATATATATATATATATATATATATATATATATATATATATATATATATATATATATATATATATATATATATGTATGTATATGTAAACTCATATGCATATATAGATATATATCTACGTATGCTAGTATGTATGTAAGTATACATAGCTGTATGTGTATCCATGCTAGCAAGGATTGAATGCGTGGTAGGCTGTGTATCCTATTCAACGTACAAGTTTATAGCATGTATACTGCTAAAAATCTAACAAAAGAGACAAAAGAAAAGGAAAAGAGAACAAATTGCATCGCTAAAGGATGTCAGGTTATAAGTGAAAACTTAATCTCTCAGATTTCGGTTGAAATTACGAAGTTTTTATAAGATGTATTAACGATATTCCTCTACATTTTAGTTTAGTTCTTTATCCAACATTCACCATGCCTGTATATGCCTAAGTGTGTATGTCTGTGTATGTATATGGTTGAATATTAATATAAATGTAGATATATATATGTATATATGTATGTATGTATATATATACATTCATCTATATATACACGTATACCTATCTATCTAGCTAGCTATGTATATATATATATATATATATATATATATATATATATATATATATATATATATATATATATATATATATATATATATATATATATATATATATATATATATATATATATATATACATATATATATATATATATATATATATATATATATATATATATATATATACATGTATGTGTGTGTGTGCGTGGGCCTGGGTGTCAAAGTGTATCATTCCGTATCTGTATATGTATGCGTGATGTGGGTGTGTAAAAGTGTGTACGCATGTGATATTGATCTGCATATATGATCGCATGAGCATTTTTTGTGCTCTCCTCCAGTAAGCCTGTGTGGCTAACTCTTACATTAGTAAGATGTCGCAGTTTGACGCCGCTATTTCAGTGACTTGTAATCCGATTAGATATCGGTGTTACTCAACGGAAGTGGAAGAAACATTTTATATACATACATATTTGGATAGATGATAGACAGATAGATATATGCATACATCTGATATATATATATATATATAGATATATATATATAGATATATATATAGATATAGATTTATTTATTTATATATGTATATGTATATATATATATATATATGCATGTATATATGCATATGTATATATATATATATATATATATATATATATATATATATATATATATATATATATATATATATATATATATATATATATATATATATATATATATATATATACATACATGCATATTTTGTGTATGCATGTGTTTATATGTAAAATTTATTAGTCACATAAATATGTGTGTATGAATATACGTGTATGTGTATGACTATTACGCACATATATATACTCACACACACACATATATATGTATATATATATATATATATATATATATATATATATATATATATTTATTTTTTATTTATGTGTTTCAGCCAAGTGGCTGCGGTCATGCTGGTCCATATATATATATATATATATATATATATATATATTGAAGCATACCCTTATGTACTACGAATACATTATGAAAAGCAATGTTAACGTATATGCAAATAAAGCATATTTGCATACGTTTCTGCTGTAATATTTTGGATGTTGTTTTATTTAAAAGGCTTCTACATTCTTCATTTCATTGCTATTCATATTCTTTCATACTTGTATAGGCTTCAAGTACTACATTTAGTTGACCGCATCTTGAAACCATTTCGCTTTTGCAGCTGGGACTATACGCTATTCTGTCTATACTATATTTTTTTCCTCCCATTCGCTTATGTAAATTTATACAGAGTCACATGCACACATACACACGCGTATACTAATGCATACAATTATATACATTTGTAAATGTCCATCAGCAAATATCAGATATGAATTTCTTAATTCTTTTACACTTTCTCTCAAAATGTATTTTCACGTATATACAAACGTGTGTTTGCGTGTGCATGTGTGTGTATGCATGTGTTTGTGTATGTGTGTGTGTGAGCGCGCGTACGTGTGCGTCTGCGTTTTCTGTAAGACCTTTCCTGTTGATTTATAGCTAGAGTAACGCATAATATGAAACATAGACCATTTTGCCAGCATTCCCATCGTCATAAGCTTCATGAAGCTGCTGCTGCTGATGATGATGATGATGATGGTGATGATGATGATGATGACAGTGGTGGTTGCGGCGGTGATGGGCAATTGAATGAAGTTAATTTGTAATATGTCAATGCTTATATGAAAAAAATATGGAAGTTAATTTCGCCAAAGGGCTATATATAAAATTTCATCAAGGCACGATATATATATATATATATATTAAAGGCGAAAAGCGAATGCCATTGTGTCAGTGTGTCACACTTTTTCAATTTTGCTCCTCCGACTGCACTTCTCACTATTCAATGACACTTCTACTATTCCTTATGCTTTATTCCTTTCTCACTATTAAATGACTCTTCTGCTATTCCTCGACCATAATATGTGCTTCAGAACGTTCGCAGATGAAATATATATTGAACTCCTTCTCTCATACAATATTACCTCTCATAATTCTGTACCGAAAAAACGTTGAAAACTTGCCATTTTTCCAGATATTAATAAAATTTGTCGGACCTATTTCCATGCTGTCGGCTGTCGGAGAAATGGAAACTTATCGCACGCCGACTGCATGAAAATAGATTCGACTAATTTTATTATTACCTTAAAAAATACTAATTCTACTATCTAAAAAACTTTCTCTCTTAATCCTAACCTTCTCAGAAAAACCTGCCTCTCAAATGTATCAAGTAATTTAACTATATCACTACTCTCTAAACTGTTTTTTTCATAATCTTAACATTTTGAAAAAAATATTTCTCTAAATATTATAACTATTTCCAAAAGTAATTTCCAAAATAAGCATTTTCAAAGAATCTTTCTCTAAATTTTATAACTGTATCAAATAATTTAACCATAACACGTGCTTCATAACGTTCGGAACTAAAATACATATTGAACTCACTCTCTCATACAATATTACATCTCATAACTCTCTACCATAAAAATGTTGGAAACCTTTCAGATATTAATAACATTTGTCGGGCCTATTTTATTGTCGTCAACCAACGGAGCTATGGAAATTTAGCGCACGCCGACTGGATGGAAAAAGTTTAGACTAATTTTATTATTTCCGTAAAAAATACTAAAATATATTCCATTTGAAACATCGTTATCGTCAAATACATTTAGAGCAATTCTAAACCATAAAGATCGAACTTTAAAATAGTGCTTTACGACAGTAGTATAGTTTTCGAATAGGAGTTTAGATATGTACCAGCTACTAAAAATAATTGTTTGTACGAAAAGTAAGGCTCTACGTACATCAAACTGGTATTTGATTATGTGGCGGCAGGAGAATTAACGTTGAACTTTTTTATAAGGTAAGTGTATGGTTGCTTATTGCATACGGCAGCAGTGTGCTTCGCAAAAATAAATCTCCGCCAACAGAGGACCAGATTGCAATCAAAAGAGCCAAGGCTGCTGAGAAGGAAAAGAAAGATCCATACAAATAAAAACCTCGATCAAACGGCAGCGAGGAGAGCTTCCAGTGCGGAGAATATATCCAAGGTCCACAGGAGCTAGCTTAAGAGTGTGACAAGACTGACCCTTTGAAATACAGGTACAACAGAAACACGAAGAAAGAGTGAGAGAAAGTTGTAGTGAAAGAGTACAGCTAGGTTCGCCACCATCCCCTGCCGGAGCCTCGTGGAGCTTTAGGTGTTTTCGCTCAATAAACACTCACAACGCCCAGTCTGAGAATCGAAACCATGATCACATGACCGGAAGTCTGCTACCCTAACCACTGGACAATTGCGTCCCGACAAGTACATATATCACTAATAGCGAATTCCATGAATACACTACAGAATTTGCAACCGTTTCTAGTCGAAGACTTAAGGTCACAAGAGGAAGACCCAAGAACTAGGCTAAATTACCAAACGGACTGGTCTTGATATACATATAAACATGTATATATACATACACACACACTCACATATATACATGAAAGTAGAGAAGGATTTTAATTCTGTGTGTGTCTGTGTGAATATGTAGATAGATGAAATAGATGAATATATAGATAGATAGATACATACATACATACATACAAACAATAGAAGTGTTTTTAAAGAAGCTCGCTTTGCGATCTTGTGTGTGTCGCCCTAGTAACATCAGGCTTTCTTATTTAGTGGTTTGCACACTCCTTTCGACGTGATTTCAAACTCTATGTGAGTACTATTTAAACTAGCCGTCAGATGTAAAACCTCATTAGATTTAGGTGGATTTAGCGCTCTGAAATATTCACCAGTTTATCTTTTATTCATGGGGGTGGGTGGGGTTTTTTTCCAACAACTTCTGACATCCATGTCACAATTACATATTACAAGCACCCTTCTATTGCTGCTTCCATATTCTTATACCTACTTTAAAATATTATATACAATTCTTGAATAATTTCTTATAGAAACTCTCTTTGGTTATTCGTTTCCAACACAATTTTGTCTATCTTCGCAGTAACATTAATTTTTTTTTCTTTACTTCTCAGTGTAGTTCTTAATACCTGCATTTCACATGTGTGGCATCGTTCTTTTCTTCTTGTTTTCGAAGTTTATGGATAGCATCACATGTCTCGACCGTTATCTCCTGGTCACTAGGTTAGTCTATTTTTCTCTACGTTCAATTACCGGTTGTCTCAACTGTAATGTCTCTGAATATATTATTTAGGATTGGTTTCGCTTTTAATGCTGCATATCAGTCGATAAGATCAATCTGAAGTGCCTGTTGTCATCTTCGTTAAGTTTGCTAATGTCAAAAGGATTTGATTGTTTTTAGATCATTATCATTTATTCTGCCTTGAGCTCGATCTCCTCGATTAACTTCACCTCGTATTGACTTGCGCCAGTGTGTGCTTTACCATGAATACAGACGAATTGCGATCATATTTTTCATAATCTTTTTTCATCATACATTTGAAATCGATCTCATTTTCATAGTTACTACTCGGGTAACTAAGCTTCCGCATATATCAACTCAAAGAACATTTCGATTAAGCAGATAATATCTTTGGCACCAATAACATCGAACAGTCATGATACTTCCATCTTTAACACCCTTCACAGGAATATTCCAAGACGTTCCCACGACAATGCATATCTCACTTATAATTCTACATTAAAGTCAACTGTAACAGTTATAATGCAATGTTTAGATAATCCCTCTAATGTGATATTCAACTGATATTAAAATTCTTATTATGTTTTGTCATCAGAAACTTTTCTCTTCAACCAGACTTGCACGAAGTTTAATTAGCATGATTTATTTTCAGATGTGATATGATGATTTTATTCGATACAGCTTCCTCACCTGTTAATAAGTTTTTAAAGAGCTTGTCTTCTCCACAACGAACGGTTAACGCTCCATTTCTACTTCACTCTCTACTTCATTTATGTCTAGTATAGATGCACCATATCTATTTCTATACTGTCTACAGTGAAATCATGATTTACCACCAAAACATTCTAAGACAGTCCATATAGTTATTGTCAATGACGATATTGAACTGCATCTTAATTCTAAAGAGAATTGACATATTTGCAGTAGTTGTGTGCACGCCATTATCATACGACTGATGTTTTGTATAATAATTTTGAACAAATTGTGTTCAGAGTTTTCTTCTTCTCTTTATGAGAGTAGGTTGCTAAATTATAGCTAATCATCCTGGTTTACGCGAGCTTTCAAAGGACTCACTTTCCTTAGTTGAATGACAAGAATAACTGCTTTCTGGGCCTAGATATAACGTGTGGGAAAAGTTCGGGGGTCTTTATTTTACATAACACCCATCATGAGCATATCTGACAAAGGCTGTCCCGGGTTTAACATAAACAATATTATCAGCCGACATTAAGATTCTACGTCTACTTCGGCTAAGAGTACTGGGCAACGTTTCAGTGCTTTGACAGGGTCATATCTATTTTATAATGAATGATACAGCCCAATTAATAATGACGCATATTAGATTTTTCGCACATTACTTAAAACTGCACATATTAAAATATCTACTTATAGAATTTGACGAGCATGCATTAAGTATATTCATATGTATTTTATTCTGTACTCCAGTTTTCTAAAGTGATTGATAAGTTGAAATTTAGAATAACACTCATACGTTTCTCTACATTCTCTCGAATAACCCTTGGCAATAATTTGAAGCGTTAATATCGCATTAAATGAGAATGAGCATCTAAATAAAAGCCCGTATTCAAGAAGCATTTAAATTGAGTTAGCCTTAGACTTAACTATGAACCGAAAACCCATTAAGGAATAATATCGTTTAGATCAGTATTAATGTAGGGTGAAATATATTTGATATTAAACTGATCGTTAATTATACAATCCATATTGTAAAACTCACTAAATGGTGAACTATTAAGAAGGTTCTATTGAGTTTGAATATCAGAAATCAACTAAAATGACATTAGTTTGAATGAGATTTATATATTAACTTCGTCGGTGGTTATATGCGCAATATGACATGCAGGCATGAACTTGCCCGCTCATTATTTTATTTATGGACTACAATATTTCTAATGTATGTGAATCAGCCATGCCGGCTCTTGTGCATATATGCTGCAATGCAACACGCACATAAACGCGTGTGGAGCACTTTAATGTATGTTTGCGTACTAAGTGCAGCGGAGAAGTTGTGTGAATTTGTAAATATATGTATATAGATATATATGTGCGAGTGTTTGTGAGTATATATAGTGTTTGTGAGTATATATAGTGTTTGTGAGTATATATATTGTTTGTCAGTATATATAGTGTTTGTGAGTATATATAGTGTGTGTAAGTATATATAGTGTTTGTGAGTATATATAGTGTTTGTGAGTATATATAGTGTTTGTGAGTATATATAGTGTTTGTGAGTATATATAGTGTTTGTGAGTATATATATATAGTGTTTGTGAGTATATATAGTGTTTGTCAGTATATATAGTGTTTGTGAGTATATATAGTGTTTGTGAGTATATATAGTGTTTGTGAGTATATATATAGTGTTTGTGAGTATATATAGTGTTTGTGAGTATATATAGTGTTTGTGAGTATATATATATAGTGTTTGTGAGTATATATAGTGTTTGTCAGTATATATAGTGTTTGTGAGTATATATAGTGTTTGTGAGTATATATAGTGTTTGTGAGTATATATATAGTGTTTGTGAGTATATATAGTGTTTGTGAGTATATATAGTGTTTGTGAGTATATATATATATATAGTGTTTGTGAGTATATATAGTGTTTGTGAGTATATATAGCGTTTGTGAGTATATATAGTGTTTGTCAGTATATATAGTGTTTGTGAGTATATATAGTGTTTGTGAGTATATATAGTGTTTGTGAGTATATATAGTGTTTGTGAGTATATATATATAGTGTTTGTGAGTATATATAGTGTTTGTCAGTATATATAGTGTTTGTGAGTATATATAGTGTTTGTGAGTATATATAGTGTTTGTGAGTATATATATAGTGTTTGTGAGTATATATAGTGTTTGTGAGTATATATAGTGTTTGTGAGTATATATATATAGTGTTTGTGAGTATATATAGTGTTTGTCAGTATATATAGTGTTTGTGAGTATATATAGTGTGTGCAAGTACATATAGTATTTGTGAGTATATATAGTGTCTGTGAGTATATATAGTGTTTGTGAGTATATATAGTGTTTGTGAGTATATATAGTGTTTGTGAGTATATATATAGTGTTTGTGAGTATATATAGTGTTTGTGAGTATATATAGTGTCTGTGAGTATATATAGTGTTTGTGAGTATATATAGTGTTTGTGAGTATATATATATAGTGTTTGTGAGTACATATAGTGTTTGTCAGTATATATAGTGTTTGTGAGTATATATAGTGTTTGTGAGTATATATAGTGTTTGTGAGTATATATATAGTGTTTGTGAGTATATATAGTGTTTGTGAGTATATATAGTGTTTGTGAGTATATATATATAGTGTTTGTGAGTATATATAGTGTTTGTCAGTATATATAGTGTTTGTGAGTATATATAGTGTTTGTGAGTATATATAGTGTTTGTGAGTATATATATATATAGTGTGTGTGAGTATATATAGTGTTTGTGAGTATATATAGTGTTTGTGAGTATATATATATAGTGTTTGTGAGTATATATAGTGTTTGTCAGTATATATAGTGTTTGTGAGTATATATAGTGTGTGCCAGTACATATAGTGTTTGTGAGTATATATAGTGTCTGTGAGTATATATAGTGTTTCTGAGTATATATAGTGTTTCTGAGTATATATAGTGTTTGTGAGTATATATATAGTGTTTGTGAGTATATATAGTGTTTGTGAGTATATATAGTGTTTGTGAGTATATATAGTGTTTGTCAGTATATCTAGTGTTTGTGAGTATATATAGTGTTTGTGAGTATATATAGTGTTTGTGAGTATATATCGTGTTTGTCAGTATATATAGTGTTTGTGAGTATATATATAGTGTTTGTGAGTATATATAGTGTTTGTGAGTATATATAGTGTTTGTGAGTATATATATTGTTTGTAAGAATATATAGTGTTTGTGAGTATATATAGTGTTTGTGAGTATATATATTGTTTGTAAGTATATATAGTGTTTGTGAGTATATATAGTGTTTGTGAGTATATATAGTGTTTGTGAGTATATATAGCGTTTGTCAGTATATATAGTAAAATGTGTAGCTCAGGCTTTTTTGTTATCACATGACTATAGGCGAGCTGTATAACTCCCACTCAACTCTAGTTTTGTACATTTTGTTCTGTAATCAATATTAACCTCGAGGTGTCCAGATAACATAATCATTACCGCGCCTAGCAAATGCTTGGCGGCATTTCGTCCGTCTTTACATTCCGAGTTCCACTTAGCCTTTCATCATAACAGATCTGATACAATAAGCACCAGTTGAGCGGTGGGGGCGTCGTAATTGATACAAACTACTCCCTCGAAATTGCTGGACATATGCCGAAATTCGAAATCAGTATTAACACACCTCCTCCAGCAAATGAGCCATTTTTATTTCTAAACTTGCTTTAAAATTATAGTATTCAGTCAAGATTATCTGCGTACGTGTATGTATGTGTCTTTAAACTAACGAAAACGAAGCTTCTTGTTGTCTTTTAACTTCATATTTTGCATGTGTATAAGATATTATTATCTCGAATACACTGAGAAGACAAAAGTTCATCTATTATGGCCATATTCGAAGAAGCAGATGGGTAGAAAAGATAATCGTAGGGAGTAGTAAGTAGATCAACAGGCAGGCAAAGAACGCAATGGGTGGACAATAACATCGGCTGACTTAACAAAAGTGGTAAGGCTGTTGGA
This sequence comes from Octopus bimaculoides, assembly GCF_046866305.1. Taxonomy (NCBI): domain Eukaryota; kingdom Metazoa; phylum Mollusca; class Cephalopoda; order Octopoda; family Octopodidae; genus Octopus; species Octopus bimaculoides. The sequence continues at coordinate 18,222,199 of NC_142939.1, read as the reverse complement.
AAACTCGCGCTTAATCGCGAACGTTTTCGTTGTAGTGCCCTCAAAGCGCTGCAGGGCGTATGGTACATGATGACGACATCGGCACTGATTTACCATAAGGTCGATTTTACCTTTCATTTCTTTCGGGGACGATACATTAAGTACGAGTAAAACACTGAGATCGATATGATCGACTAGTCCCCACCCCAAAATTTCAGGCCTTGTGGTTTTAGCAGAAAGGATTGAGGATTATTATTAGTACTTAAATTTTATTATTTCTGTTGTCGTTGTACTTGTTTTTTAGTATCATCTTCACCGTCGTTGTCATCGTCATCATTATTATTATTTTTTTTATTTATTTATTTCAACTGATTCATGTGTAAGAAAAAGAAACCTGCTAATATTCATATATTCATGCAAAGCGATACTCACCATTTTAATAGCTATAAGCACAACATTTAAGACGGAACAAAACAGAAAAAAAGGCTCAATGGCGCCCGTGGGTTTGTTTCACTTCCCTATCTTAAATCAGTGCTTATAACGGGTGCAATGACATATTATACATTTAAAATTAATGAAATATTAATGCCTAATATGAGTAAAAAAGATCAATATCATACATGAGATATTTCAGACATCTAATAACTCGCTTATTCAGTTGTAAAATTTGATTTCTGCAAATATTTGAATAAGTTAACACGAAATCAATTCGTTATTTTTGATTTATATTTTATTTTATTTTATGAAAACTTTACTCGCGACTTTATTAAAAGCAACCGTTTCCGACAACATTCATGGAATATTTTAATATCTAACTTCTCGTTTTTAGATTCTATGCAAATTTACAAGATATATATAAATATATGTGTGTCTTTATGTCTATGTGTATGTGTTCTTCTGTGTGTGCGCATATATATATATATATATATATATATATATATATATATATATATATATATATATATATATATATATATATATATATATATATATATATATATATGTATATATATATGTGTGTGTGTGTGTACACATACATACAAATTTATGCATATATACATGCTCACACATATACGCACATACACACACATGCTTATATGTATGCACACACACAAATATATATGTATATATTATTGTTGTTATTATTATTATTATTCGATATATATATATATATATATATATATATATATATATATATATATATATATATATGTATATATGTATGTATGTATGTATGTAAGTATGTATGTATGTATGTATGTATATATGCATGTATGTATCGCATCCTACATCGAAATTTCAATACAATCTACAAAAAAGAATAACCAGAAAATGACGTGTAATTTAACGCTGTGAAATTTTAATCAGTTTCTTAACAGCTGACAAAATTCTCTAACCACGTTACGCGTGAACTATAGGGAGTGCGATTGTACAGCCAGAGATATTTTACGATCTAGGAGCATATAAGAGCAATTATGCAATTTGTCATATATAAACTTTCCCCC